>NC_056719.1:5799941-6009970 GCF_018831695.1 Puntigrus tetrazona | reverse complement strand
CAATTGAATTATCTGAACTACACACACCGAGGTAATGGTAATGCAATAATGTGATAACAATGACAAATAGCTTTAAGACCTGCCTTTCTCAAACGAGCTGCATTTATCAGTAACATACAAAAGCATGCACTACAAAGTCTCTGCTTTTTTTTTTAATCAGCATCTCGTAAATATAATGTTATTCTCTCTGGAACATTAAATAATTAGGATAATTAGGTTTAATTGTTCAGAACTGGATGCATTAATAAAAATGCAGAATGGTTTTTACATGCATCTTTGGTTAACGTGAACCTGAATTCCCATATACAGTTCTTTTAGTGAATCAAAACATACAGTGCAATCATGCTCGATCTGATTCAAAACGAACAATTCGAACAGATTCAATTTGTCTTTTAGCGTATCAACAACATGTGCAGCGCGATCAGTGCAGACTCTCATAGCAAATGACTTCCAACGAATCAATTCTTCTAAATGAATCCTCAAACAAACTGCACTACCCTAAATTAAATGATTTCATCAAGCATATATACTTTATAGCTAAATTCTAAAATCTAAAACGTATGTTTGAAATATTTATAATTTGAATGGAGCTTTCTGTCATCTGGCAGCAGAATTGCAAAAAGAATCTTTCATTCATTAGGAAACTGGAATTCATGAGGAATCTCCTTCTAAGCAGTTTCAATTTCTATAAAATGTATAAAAATAAAAGACAGGAGGATATGTCACAGAAAATTGCACACTACACTATATTTGTTTATGCACACACAAACGCCATCTTAAGTTTCATTTCCTCCTATTTTTATAGTTGAGTTAAGGGAATAAATTGTCCATTGGGGAGTATCTACCTCGTTGTCTCCGGTGGCCTTTTCTTCTCTCCACAATGGGGCAATAAGTCTCTGTGAGCCCCAGCAAATCAGATCCTAATGAGCCTCTTTAAGGCTGTTGAATTTCTAATGAATAACTCCAGTGCACAAAAATAAACACGTTGCTATTGATCATGCCAAGGAAGATTTAACACTTAATCTAATAACTGTGGTGGAAGTGTTTGGCAAAATCTACGAGCTCTGTGTTTTATCCATGGGGGAGTTGCTGTCTCTGCCCTGTTATTACTGTACGGATCATCTGACTAGATCAAAACCCAGATTTGATTCAAAACCCTCTCTACATGAAGAGGCCTCGTGGAATATTTATTTGCCGTCAGTATGTTCCATTAGGCAGTGCTGGGAAAAGCAGGATCCACTGAATGGGCTTGAAGAGTGTGTGTGCTGCCACACGCACATGTTATTGAAGCTACCTCACTTGAGTATATACGTTGTTTCTTTAGTGAGAGAAAATAAATGATATTGTTTTAGAAATTAAACAAATACCTTGTTTGGGGTAAAGTGATTGAATGCAAAAGAAGGCTGGGTGAGATTCTCTGACAGTGCTTTCCTATAGAAATATATACATTAGAGTATTTCTTTTTGGTAGAGATTCAAGACTAATGTGAACAAAAATAAAGGAAATGTTATTCAGTAGTGGCACCAAAAGACCTTTTGGTGCCAAGTTTTTCCTTTATATATTCACAATATAAAATGTTAGATAATTACTAGAATGGCTATACACTTGCTTTGGTCATTTACAAATACTATAAATATAAATTCTGCATGCTATGAATTTTAGTATATAGTGAGAAGGATCTAGCACAATATTCATTAAATATTGTCAACCCAGTTTAGATATGAATGAAGGCTTTATTTCTGAGGCTAAAATCATCAAGAATGCGAATAAAATTAAATGTAAAAGATCATTGGAATGCTTTAGAACTTTTTTCTTGTGACAATACTTCAGATGTGTGATACAAAAACCTAAAATTAAAAATTAAAAAATTGACTGACAATTCAGGTTTCAATTAAAAAAGGTAATTGCAATTCTCATATCTCACTAGTGTGATTTTTTTCCATGATTCTTCCCTTTTAGTTACTATTATTTTTCTACAGTTATTCAACTGTTAATTTTTATACTGATATTCAATTGCCTTAGAATGTTTTCTGCTAATCATTATGTACAATTAAGAGCTTTTAATAAGACTACAAAATGACAAGTTTTTAATCCACTTTGTATTCAGTTTGCACTATGCCATGAATAAACACATGGATGTGTTTTTTACTCCAAAAGTGAGGAAAAACAGCAAGTTTCATTATCTTAGGTTCTTAATTCGTGGACTAATGTATTAAGATCTCATGCAAGTATTATTAAAGTAATAAATGATTCCAATCATGGGCAAGTTCTGTGGGATTGATTATTGGATCGAGGTTATCCGGTAGATTTTGGCTTCTCCCTGTCACTGGGGCAGGGATATTGTGATGGGTCTTTAAGGCCTGTACTGAATATTTAAAATCTATCGCACATTACAGCTGTGTCATGGGCCTCAGGTGGAATGCAAATTTAGAGCCACTCCTTGGAACCATTAGAGGTGAATGCTTTTGCATCGCAGCTGTCTGTTCGAGTGGCTCTGTCAGGATGGGTTTGTTTTGAAAGGTTACACACCAAGCAAATCGAGTAATGTCATCCTTTAAAAGAACAGACAGTGTATGTTGTATTCCAGATCTACGACATTGGTGGAAATTCACAAGCATCTTCAGAAAAACGCTATGGAAATAAATTCCTAACCAGGCATCTCAGGAACAATGATTGCTTCCACATGTTTCGCTCTTGCGCATTCCTGCTGAATTCCATATGGGTTGGGAAATCAATCTCTCTCGATTATGATAGCTGCAAATTGTTACTCTTTTAAACACGAACAGCTTATTACTCACGATAGAGAAGTTTACTGGCGGTGGTAGCTTTATTCAGCGTGATCCAGAGACTCCTCTCCACTGCCCTGACCTACAGTGTTCCTGCAGAAAGATGTCTAGTGTAATAATGATAATGTGTTCAGACTAACGCTGACCTCTCTCCCCTTAGAAATTAGCCTTAATTGAGCATTCAGCAAATAGCTAATAGAATTTAGAGGTATAACAATACAGGGATATGGTGAGATAACTACAATAACAGATATAAACTTCATGTTGAGTGTGAGTAAGTGTTTTTAATTGATTGATGGAAAAGACGATCCATTGGTTTCTGGGAAGACTAACAGCCATTTACCGCTTTCTCTGCAGTAAAAGAGGCAAAAAAGGAAAGATAAGGAAATTACTTCTGTGCAAGGGGATAAATTATTCAGAGAAGATAATCATTTTATTGCTGACATTAGTAATGTGAAGAAGCATTTAATCTCCACTCCGCTGGGACAGAGGACTTTAGGTGAAGGTTTTTATAAAGATTCAGCGATGGTGTTCCTAAATAGTCTATGGTTACTTTAGTTTACCTGTGTTACAATCAAAACACCACAGAACATGACAGAGAGTGACATGCAAATATGTTAAGATCTAATATAAAAAAGTACACTGCTGTTATTATTACAATAACAATCATTTTAAATGTTCAAATATAAATCATTTTAAGGAGTTATAATTTTTCATTATTATTATTATTATTATTATTAGAAAATATTATTTTTATGTTATAAAAATTTATAGAAAATAAATAAAAGTTTGTTTAAATAATTATAATATTTTAATATTATTTATAATATGTTACCATGAACCACAAAATCAGGTCCATCTGAAAAGTATATATATATATATATATATATATATATATATTTACAAAATATATCTTTTTTTACCCATATATAATGTTTTTGCATACTATTGCTACAAATAAACATGTGACATGTCACATATTATATATGATTTAAATAATAAATAATAATCAATTAATAAATGTAGATCAATACTTAAAAAGAGAAATGGTAAGAGCTTTCATGGTAAGCTTAGGATGTTGGTTTACATTGTAATAAATATTTAACAAATAATACTTTTTAATGTTATGAAAAACTATGAATATTATATATTCTACTAAAAATATTAATTCAATTAAAAATATATATTAAAATGCTATATTTTGCTATAGTTAATTAAAGTTAATAAAATAATTCATTAATATTCATCCTCAATGTGTTAAAAGATCCATACTGATATGTACTTATGGATGACTTTTATTTTGGCATCACCTGGCCATAACTCCAACCTATTATTTTTTTCTTCTGTAACCAAAGAAAGAAAACCAATCCAAACACGCAGACACAAAGTAAAGTTTGAAACCCAAAGTGACCCCATGTCAGGACAAACACTCACTTATCTGTTTTGAGCAATGGCCAATATGTTCCTCCCAATATTAACTGAAGAAACGAGAGATTTCTCTGTCCTAGGTGTAAACATCCTGTATCTCCAGAATCAACAGATGTCTCCATCTGCCCGGGCGTCCTCCGATCGCTCATACGTAAATCCCCTCACAGTATAGCACACATTGATCTGGCCATAGATCCGCGGTGTCAGGATGATGTACATTATTTACAAGTGGCTGTTCTCCTCCTGTGCTATTTTTCACCTCAGCTCTCCTCAGGGGGCAAATTAGAAGAAAGCAAAAAAAAAAAAAAGCGAGCTCCCCGATAGCCATCTAGCATGACGAATTATGAGTGTTACAAAATAAAATGACAAACGGGCCTGCTAGACTGGAAGTTAACAAGGCACTGATCAGCTAGGACCAACGTTATCTTCTCTTCATGTTTATTGCAGTGAGGGGCTCTTATTGCCCCGGCCCTGACATTGATCGACAGCTTCTATTAAGCGTCCTTCCCCGAGCAGCTGCCAGGAGCAGATACATTAAATAAAACAGTTATTGCTTTTCATTGGCTGCCCGTGAAAATATTGCCGCTAAATAGCTCCTGCCATCAGATGCGCTTAAGCTACAAGGTTTTAATTTGAGAGACTGGCGCATAACGCCACGCAATTGACACCAGCCTTTGTTTCCCCGCTGTAATGATTGTGTACATATCGTTGAATTGATGGTCTGTCGCCTTTGTTCAGCTTTAATGTGTGGCCTGTTTGTCAGGCGGAGAGCGATGCCTGAACACGGATTTTTATCTCTTCTCCTCCTCCCTCGGCGTCTGATGTTTCTCTCCTTCGTCTTATCAGAAGGCCAGTGCGCTTTGGCGGCTCCTAAGCTCTTGTCTAGCAACAAGATAAGGCGCTTTTTGCTGGCAGGAGACAACAAAAGCGTGGGCCGTTACAGCTCTTTCTGTGCGCGGACAATATATATATATACATGGTCGAGATGAATTATGGCCATGAAACGGCCTCTGGTGTTTGTGTAACACAGATATATTTGAATCCGGACCCCTCCTCCTGCCATCTATCCAGTGTTATCGTAACGACGGCAGGGCAGCTGCGCTCTGCGGCGCGGATGTCATGTCTCTCTGTTTGTGCGCTGCATATTAAAAGCTTTATGGAAGCAATTAAATGCACGCTTAATGGCGAGGAGTTGGCAGAATGAATGTACAATTGAATTAGCAGTTATGATGGGGCACAATCCAAGACAAGTAAATGGAATTACTCACACATTTCTCTCGTCCCCATCAGGTTTGGCAGCATGACACCACTTAATTAGCCCTTTGTCACATATATTCTCTCATTGATCTAATTTTCACACAGCCTGCGCTCTGGATTTCCACTGATATTCTCCATGGATTTTTTGGAGATGCGATATATTGGAGCTGACTCATCCCAATAATAATTAGCCCGCTAAGTGGCTTCAGCAGTGAGAGAGAGGAGAGCAAAACAGGTTGACCAAATTCAATTACGTGGATACTCTCAGTCACACAGGCCGGGCTGATCAGACGTACAGCAGCTGTACTGTGTCTCGCTCTGTGTTACAAACACAGTCACAACACTTCCTAAAGAAAGTGATAGAGGAGACATAGCTGAAAGAGATAAGTTATTCAAGCAATCTACTACGTGACTTTAAAAATTAAAGATTAAGATTAAATGCTAGTGTGAAAAATTGTGAAATTCATTTATCATGCCTTAAAATATTTTTTCCACCTATAACTGTGGCAATGGGAAGTGAAAAACATCTCTACAAAATTATATTTTTTATCAAAAGTAAAGAGTAATAACTATAATATTTTTTAGTACCCAAAGATTTATTTATATATATATATATATATATATATATATATATATATATATATATATATATATATATATATATATATATATATATATATATGTATAATCTGCAAACATAAAGTATCTGGGAGAACAAACTTAAAGGTTTTATAAATGGAAGAGAGATTTTGTCACAAACAGGTGTCATTTATCCTCAGAGTGGTCACCCTCAGAGACGAGGACAAGAAGAGTATTGAAATCATGCATCATAGCAGCTAGCCTCTGTCAAGCCACGGACAGTGAAAAGTGAAGTATACTTTCTATACCCCCACCTTCCATTTTAAGACTGTTTGAAAACATTTCAGCAATATAAAACTTATTTAAAGTCTAATGTAACTAAACTACATAAAAATACTCTACAGTATTCATGTCAGTGGGTTTCTGGTCCCACTTTATATTAGGTGACCTTACCTGCTATGTACCTGCTAGGTAAAAACAATTGTATAAATAACTAACTGTTTTCATATTGTATTGCAAAACATTCCTGATATATTGAGGTGCGATAAATTATGGATAAAGGGACATGTAATATGGGTGGGTTTAGGGGTGGTTTAAAGATGTAAGGGATGGGTGAAATTATAATTAAAAATGTAATTACAAGAAATGAATTATAGATGTAATTACATGCAGGTATTTTTGAAATATATGTACAATGTGAAAACATATATGTACACAGTAAGTGCATTCTATCCAATGACAAATTTAAATGTAAGTACATAGTAGTTAGTAGGCCATCTAACATAAAGTGAGACCGGAATTTTTTCTGCGTTCTGGAAATGTAACATAAATGCAAACAGATGAAAAATTATATTTTTAATTTCATATGAGGGGTTTATAGAAAATACGCACTTATATTTAATTACCGCATGATAATTTACACCAACCTCCACGCTTTCTTGAAAATAAGTTTAAGTTCAGACCCTGATGAGACCCGGAAGTGGAAGTATGACAGTATCAGCTTCCTCTCTTGGCGATTCTCAATCCTGGACATCCCGCAGAGAGCAGACTGCTGCTGAATATGACGCCCTTGCAGATTAAGTGGTCACTTGTTCAACTTTCGCCATTAACCTGAGTGCACCAGGCAGTTTGCACTCTCGCCGGGCTACATTGGCACATTTATTGTCTGGGGACAGACTAATGGATCCCCAGTTAAGGTGTGTTAACAATTTTTCTATCGATTAATGAAGGGAAATCATAGCCAGACGAACTTAGCCCACAAGATTTAGTGGCTTTTAAGGTAGTAGGGACGAATATAATGCTTTAGAAAGAGCTACTGTACATTATATATAAGACACCTGCTACATTAAGTTACATTAAGGTTTAATACGTCTTCATTACTGGCAGGGCGCCCAACCCCTTCAAGGTTGAAATAGAGATCCACCTTTCATTATGCCACTTCTCATTGCTCTGCTTGAGAGATATCAAATAATAATGGAACTATTGAGACAGTTCTGCTCGAGCTGTTAATGCTAATCGATGTATTAAATATTGAGCATTTCCATAGCAGAACTTTGAACAGCTGCCACGGCGGTCGCCAAGATGATTCAGGATGTTGCCACAGGCCTTACTTTTCATTTTTGCTTAATTAAACAAAGTAGACCATGATAACGGCCCTATGACCTCTGAACTGCCACTCTGGGAAAGTAGCTACGCATACTCGGATGTGATTTATGATACTTCTAGATAAACATAAAACTCGGACGCTTCGGTTTTACGGTGTACGACTGCTTCACTTTGCAGCAGAAACTGTACTTCCTGGAAGGATAAACAAATAAAGTCCCACAGACTTTTCTAATAAATATTACTGTTGTGTTTGCAGACAGAAATTATGCTTTTAAATAAGTCCCTTATGCTCACCAAGACTGCATTTATTTGTTAAAGATCCAGTAAAAATAGTGAAATATTATTACAAAATTAACATAACTGATTACTATTTTAAAATATTTTAGAATGTAATTAATTCCTGTGATGGCTAAGCTGAATATATAATTTTTCTTAGCAGCCATTACCTACTTAGCAGTCCCATGATCCTTCAGAAATCATTCTAATATACTCATTTGGAGCTCAAGAATCCATGTTAACAACATTTTTGTGAAAACCGTGCTCTTTTTTTTTTCCCCAAGACTCTTAAAAGCATAACATGAAAAAAAAAACTAAACTGAAATAGACGCCTTCAATTGCAGAATACGGTTACTTAAAAAAAAAAATCTATTTAACATTATCCTTGCAATATTGATTTATTTAAAAACGCATTTCAATTCATAACTTCTGAACAGTTGTTTATTTTACTCAGAAACGCTCATTTCTGGTGTGTTATGTTTATCACACACAATCTTTTCAGAGCCATCGCAATCCAATCCTCACGTCCTCTATGTGCATAAATGCACAAACACATGACAAACGCCAAACAAACACTCAGTAGGCACGCCAGAACGCAAAGATCCCACGGCAGAGCTTAAACAGAGTGTCTCGCCGAGTATATGAGCAGGGGTGGCCATGTTAGATTCCCTGCGCGCCGCACACCCACGCAGCTCAAATAAAACTCCAGCACAGTGAGTCGGGTCAGGCCGCTCAAGGAGGGATGCACTGCAGTGCCAGTTGTATAGAAAGAAAACAAGGTACCCAGCAGGATGTCCTCTCAGGGCCCAGCCAGCCAGATATTCAAGCCCGCCTCCCTGTTTCTCTTCCTTCAGAGTGTCCAAAGAGTTAGTCATGTTTGCCTTGTCGCTCTTTGATGAGAGTAAATATAATTTGCTCTCAGACACTTTGATTCTGTCAAAAAGCAGCAAATCAACAATGATTTTCAGTCCTAAGGAATGTAGCACTATAGTCAAAGACTGAGGTTTCATTCAATATGATCTCTAAAGAGTACGTCTGTAATATGTCAAATATATGGCACCATATCAGTCATCGCTTATATATTATGCTTATATATATTATATAATGGGGTTTTTTTTTTATGTATCCACTTGTATCCACGCTGTGATGTAAAACTAATGTAAAGTTAATCTGTTAAATTGTGATCTTTAACAAATCTTTAAATGAATATAACATTTTCATACTGTACATTTGAATGTTGGCTTTAAATGAAAAAGCAAACAAAGTTTCAGCTTTTTACTTAGACTATACACGTATTATAAACTATGTACATACACACACACACACATAAACACACACACACACACACATATATATAGAAATAAAATTCATTTTTGAGTGTACCGTATATTTAATATGTGTGTCTGCATGTGTGTATGGATTACTTATGGCTTATATATATATATGTGTGTGTGTGTGTGTGTGTGTATTTTATGTATATACCTGTATATATATGTATTATTTTACATTATATAAACATTTTTAACTCTAAAATCTGTATAGGCAAAATCTGTAAATAATTATTGGCTATACTATACATTTTTCTTACAGAATTTTTTAAAGGTAGAAACAATTTATGCCCATTTCCAATTGTAATAATTGATCATGTTCTTTTCAACATATGTTGTACAGCTTTACTTAATTTCCCAGTAAGATGTATGTCAAAACAAATCAAACTTGATTTTATGGAAAACACCATTTAAAAACATGAGGCTGCTGATAAAAAAATGCTGAACACTTATTAAAATTTCTTGTTCTGTGGCACATTTGCAAGCTGTGCCATTGTGGAATTGTTGCCAATAGCTTGTACTGGGCAGATGGGCGAGTCAGAGAGATGGATCAGATGCCTCATAAATTTCTGTTTGCTACCAAAACTGAGGAGAGATACAGCTATCCATGCTTTATTGCCAGCCAGGGCACAGGGTGGGTCTGCCAAACGCAACAGTTTAAATTGTGTATCCAAATTATGCCCGATTCAGCACTGTGTAATCTCATATCTTCCATGAGTGCTGTTTTCTATACCTAAAAACTGTTTATGACAGTGTATCCTTCAGCATAACACTGCTTTTTATGTTCACTAAATATTGTTTTCACTGTATTCTCACATTTCCACTCTATTCTACTGCTCCCAAAACCACATTCTTTTCCCTAGCTGCTATAAACAGCAATTGAGTCGTAATGCTTTAAAATAGCTGCAGTTCAAGGTGAAATTTGAATGTTTGTAGAGCTATGTCATTTATGTACATAAATGGTTGATAGAGTCCTGGAGTTTTATATGGCAAACAGATGTCGGGGCCGAGCACTTAGCATTTCGGAGCACCTGCTTGAGTAAACAGAGGCCTGCTGAAGCCTGGAGCTCGCCTGTTTTCTCTCCATAGACACCCTCTCACTGCATCCAAGCAGTGACAGACTGTCACAAATTTGGAATAGCTATGATTTTTTATATATATATATATATATATATATATATATAATATATATATATATATATATATATATATATATATATATATATATATATATATATATATATAGTTACATTTTTCTTTTATTCAACTTAGAAGCAATAAAGTCACAATAATAATGCAATTGTAATTGTTTCAAATAAAGGTTGTTCTTTTGAACATTCTGTCTATTGAAGAGTCTTCACCATTATTGATAAAGCACAAATAATAATTGAAAAAATCACATCAGCATGTTACTAAACGATCATGTGAAGACTGAAATAATAACTGCTGAAAATTCAGCTTTGCCATCACAGGAATAAATTATATTTTAAAATGTATTCATAGAAAACGGGTTATAATGATCTTAATAATTTAACATTTTTGTGTTTGTTGGCAAGTTGTTTAAAGTATTTTATAATATACTGTTTTCAAACAATTAATCACAATTAATCACATCCAAAATAAAGTTATTGTTCATGTAATATATGTATGTGTATTGTGTATATTTATGTATATATTTATTGTATATTAATGTGTATATTACAAATATATTGAAAAATATTTACAAGTATATACATTTATATTCTTACATCTTATATTTAATTTATCAATATTTTTATTTTTAATATACACATGCATATTTGTATATATTCATAATAACAGTACTCACACATATATTATGTAAACAAAAACTTTTATTTTGGTTGAGACTAATCAAGATTAATCATTTATAGCACTAAAGCAATATACTGTATTTGTGAGTGTAAAATATAGTGGATTTTATTAAAATAAAACATGTTTTAAGCAAATTTAAGACCAAAATGTACAAAAATAAATACATAAAAATTCATAAATTGTTTGCAAATGTCCTTTTAGTATCCAAATGCTTTTTGGAGTCACTGTATAACATAGGTGAGGTTAGCGAATACATGACTTCACCTCTCGACACTGTAGTCTTGTTTTGAAGGTACATCCGCAACAGCACTTAAAGTGTATCTCCTGCATGCAGACATCTGCCCGATCACTGCTTTATTCTGTGTCCTCCTTTACTACAATTGACTTGTCATGTATTTCACAGCTAATTAGGCCTTTACAAACGAGGCCAGTGCCCACTGATAAGGACGCTGCTAAATTGACCGTGGAATGCAACTATTCAATCAGACACAATGACCGCCCTGCAGCAATAATCAGGATTAATTCATGCTTCTGCATTGTACACAGATGCAGTGGCAGAACATCTACATGAAACATAAAACTAAGAAGAATTCATTGCAAAGTCTTTTCTGGATTTCCATTCACAGTTGTCTGAACATATAATCAATATATTTTCCTGTGCTCTTTGTGTGTGGATTCAGCTCTGCTCAAAGCATGCTAGTAGAGTACTGAGGTCCATCTGAATACCCCTAAATGTCTCTTTCCTTTAGCACTCATCTTAAAGTCTGCTTTGAGTAGATAGGCACCAAGATTTTAGGTCAGTTGCTGTCTCTGTCATATATATATATATATATATATATATATATATATATATATATATATATATATATATATTACAGTCCATTATTTTCCATTGTACTACAATGGATTGCTCTTTTGTTAAATTGCTGCACAGAAAATGGGGGACAAACTCATGAAAACAATGTTAGTAAGTTTTCTGCCATTAAATAAATCATCTAAATGGAGCAAAATATGTTGTTTAGCCATGGTCAATCAAGACAAAATGGACCAAGAATCGAGAAAAGGCTGAGTCAGCAGTTCACAAAGATATATAGCCATTATACATTTCCTCCTCCTCTCTGGAACAATGAAATCACTAATAATCATCATCACAAAAATCATTATAAAATGCTTTGAAAAACATCTAAGGCATTAGGCATTAAGAATAATACGCAAATAATGCTTTAAATTGGCTTAAAATTGTTTTTTTCCCACCAAAATTAAAATTTCTGTTTAGTTTAATTGCAATTTAGTTTTTTTTTCCTGGAGCGGAGCATACATTTTCCCTGATTTATAGAAAACACCCACTAAGATGCCATTCAGTGCAACAGTTTTGTGAGGCATATTTACAAACAAAAATCTATTTAAGACTTTTAAAAGACTTTTTTTTTTTTTTTATTTGCTTTACCCTTTTCTTTACTGATTTAAAACTTCAATTTAGTAAAATTGAGATAGTATTATTGTTTTTATTGGTATTTGAATTAGTTTTCTGTTGTTATATTTTCAGTTTTTTTAATTTTATTTAAAGTAACACCACCCTTACATATCCTACTTTAGGCATATATATAAAAATACAGAAATGTTCTACTAAACTGTTTGCACTAACAGAAGCATATTATCAGTATCTCGATTCAAATGCCTTTCACGAAAATGAAATATCTTCACCAGAAACAACATCCAACAATTCCAATTCACCCTAAAATCATGTTACGCAGTACAACACAACAGTTTCTGCTGACTATAAAAACCGATTAAATCCTAATCCTAATCTCATTCACTGACCATAGAGGTATCAGCTACTGTTTTCGCTCTGTTTTCAAGTGGGAATGACAAATTAAGTGATCCTTTCCCCTTTCTCCCCACCATGTTCTTTTTCTGTCAGCGGCTTCGTCCTTCATTCCTCCGGTGACAGGGAGTGCTGAAGGACGCCTCGACTAGCTGACACTGCAGTTCCGTCCGCTTCTGGCTGCCTGCTGCCAAGAGAGCTCACACTGCCTTGCAGGCACTTGATGAAGAAAAGGAATCATGGAGTGAAGAATGATGAAGAAATGAAAGTGGGAGACAGACAAGCTGCAAAACGAGTGTGGCACTTTTAAGGTGACAAAACCTACTAATTAGGCAGAAAGGAAGGCGTGTAATAGATTTCAAAATGATCTTTCTATTTAAAGACGCTATAAAACTATCCAGAAGAATATGACACACAAGATCAATTCAACCGCGCAGCGAACTGAAATGATGAATAGATGTCAAACGTGCATTTGGAGATTTAGAGGACGACTGTAACGTTTGGCTTCTGAATGTAAAAATAATAAATATATATGGAAAGAGACGCTAATTTTTTTAATATGACCGCTTGGCACAATCGTTAGAACTCAAAATTTCGTTGTCTTCATGATAAACGGTCTGATTCTGTCCATTAGATGGATGATTTTCCTAACTGTATAAGCAAAACACAATGGACTTTGTCAAGCATCACAATTCAGGCATTAGTCATTAGATATTGCATTTCGCTTTAATGGAGGATAATAGGATCATATCCATCTCAACTAGCGCCAGTAAATATGGCATTTTAATGTTTACTGCACTGTTTGGATTTCTGGATTATTTGAGTGGTGCTACAATTCATATAACATGACCGCTCATTCTGATGGTCCATGCCGCAATCATTACCGTAATTATCCTAGTGATGCAGTTGCAAAAATGACTGATGAATGAACAGAGGTTTTTGGCTGCTTTTTGGCCGCCACCAGGGCACGCCGTATTCATCTTCATTTTGCGTGGGGAGATTTTGTTCGTGTTCGCCCCTGAGAAAAACCAGTTCTGCAGTTGAATGCCAGTAATTCTAAGCGAACGCAAAATATTACCTCAGCATCTATCTTATATCGATGTACCGCTGCTAAACTTACTCACTTTAGGCCATTTCAGGTTTAGTTAAAAACCCAGGAATGATCTGCGTGATGGATTGGACAGACTTGTTTTAAGCCTGGCAATGCCATTGAGTTAATAACCTCACTTTTTATTCATATTCCAAGAAATCTATTAGTTTTATGACATTCTGAGAGAATTTTTACCTGGACGTGCACATGGTTCAGAAGTGAAAGGACCTGAACGTAATCTGCACACTCATGTCCCATAAATGTCTTTATGAATACTTTTATGCATCGAATATTTAATGCAAGCGGTAAGATGTCATGGCGCACCAATACACATGGTCAAAAGATGGGACAAAATGACCCCGCTTACAGGGATTCTCTATTTCCTGCACAATTGATTTATTTCACATTATTAATGAACTTTGCTGCAGCTCCACTTGTCAGGGCTGCTGTGCAGAGGTCAATAACCAGAGGAAACTTGATGTTAGTAGATCCAGCTTAAGTGATTCTGTCGCGCTAACCATTCAATATATCAGGACAAATGTCAGGTGCTTTTAATATGTTGATTCACCGCTTCTAATCTGCATAAGCGCAGTGCTTGTGGGGATCCAGAACACAGCCGAGCCGGGAGATTTATATGCTTTGCTGAAATTCCCCTTGCTTTGGTAAATATTTGAGGTAGAAGGTAGAGTTGGCTAAGCAGCAGAAGAATTTTAAACATTTTCTCTTGGTCTAGTGGAAGAACATTGAGGATTAGTGGAGAAATGTGGCTTATTTGTTCATTTTCATTCATTATTATATCCGGAAAAATCACAGCAATTTCCATTAATCCTCCTGAAAGCAAACAGATGGTGAACATCTACTGAGATTAAATGTTTGCTTTTTTACATTTTATACATTGTTTGCATGCTAAATATATATATATAAATTTATATATATATATATATATATATATATATATATATATATATATATATATATATACATACATATATGTGTTAATATATATATATAATTTTTTTTTATATATACAAAATATATTGTGCAATATATGGATAGAAATATACTGTATATTAGTGTTTATTATATATATATAGAATATATATATATATATATATATAATATTATTATATTTATTATATATAAAATGTATATATAAATACATGCACTTACAGTATAGCATTTAAAAATGTATTTACATAATAAATATTTGAAATACATAATTTTTTTAATGTAAAGCAAACTTTACTTTTTAAAAATAACTTTTATAATTTTAATAATTAAATGAGATGAATTGTTTGATATATATATATAGATATATATACATACACACAAGATATATATACATATATATATATATATATATATATATATATAGTGCTGTTATATTATTATGATTAATTATTTATATAATTTACTTTTGAATTTGAAATCATATATATCACATATATCCCAATAGAACATGACATTTTGTTTACTTAATAACATTACATTACACAGTTTTAACATTAGCAGACTTTAAGGGTGGCTGGATATGAAAAAAAATTGTTATCTGATATAATGCTTGTCAAATATTTAGTAATTATAAGGTAAACCTCAAATGTCAGATCAGGAAAAGTTTTGTGAATCACTGTAAATTGGAATAAATTGATTAAAAAGTAAAAGTGGTCGAGATTTTGCAGAAGGGCCTTGGAGGCAGCCACGTTAACACTAAAGGTGACTAAACTGGCTGGCTGCAGTTTTCTGGTCGGTTGCAGAAATCAGTGCAATGGATTGGCAGGAAGAGACGAAGTTGCGCGGTGGCAGAGGTCAGTGTATTGTGTATTCTGTGCAGTCAATAATAAAGTAAGGACTTATGCCTGCTGGAAAGTTAATGAGCAATCACAAGGACCTTGGAAAGTCATTTGCATCCTTACATCGAAGGCACACTTTGGCTCTGAAAGGGCCCAGGGGATCCAGAGTCATCGGAAAGCCACAGCAGGCGAGGTGGAGGAGATAGACCTTCCGCAATGATCCCCAATACCTCTAAAAAGAACAGGATTATCCTTTCAAAAAGCGGATGATATTGCTCTTTGGAAGTGTTTCGATGCTGATCACTGCAAATCGTGCAAAACACAATTATGCTACTGCTTTCCATGTTCCACAAAACTACAATAGTCAATTTTAAGGATTTTTGCATTGAAGATGAATTTTTATTTCATCCAGAAAGTGTATAAACAACGCTCTCTTTAAAGTGGGTTTAAGTAGCCTACAATGGCCACAAAAGCATACTTCAATTGTTTAAGAACGCCATCAGTCATATGTTTGGCCTAAATCTGAATTACCTGGCTTTCTGGTTTCTGCTGCATACAGGGTCAAATGGAACAATCGCCAGGTTAGTGGAGGGTGGGTAGTCAATTGAATATTCAGCATGCCCTGAAGTCAACAGCCATCACTGTGCATGCATGAAGGATTCACTTTATCAAAGGGTGGCACCCTGCCATACTACACTGGTCATGTAATCAACCTTGCTGCTTTCAGTCAACAGCATACGGATGTAATCTAGAGCTGTGCAGAATAGCAGCTTGGTTCTGTTAGCGGGTTCTCACATGTGCTTTTTCTTCCACTGATACGACACAACGCTAATATACTCTGACAGAGTTTTCTGGATTATTATTCAGCAGCGCTGCAACACTGCTAATGAATATACAGTGCCAAACAGACAGCACAAACTCTGCATTTTGATTGTTGAACCAATATTCCATTGGAGTCCAATTCCTGAACAAATGACTTATGAGCAGGCTCTTTATAATAAATCATATGCAGAAGTGCATCAGTATAATCTGTTTGAAAAACAGATTATTTGTTTATCGGCTCTTTTTTAGAAAATTTGAAGTTTACAGCACAATCTGTGTAGTTCAAATCTAAAATTGATTCTTATGAGTCATCTCTTTGAATCTCAATTTAGTGAATCAAAAAAATACAAATAACTTATAATAATAAAATACAGTAACTTTTAAAGAATAAACAGATACAATTTTAAACAAAATATATCAATAAAACAATACATAAATACATTATTTTAGCAATCATTTTTATTTGTTTAACACTGTTATTTAATATATATGTAATCAATGAAAAGTTATTGGACTGAATTTATAATGCTACAAAAAAGAGCATTTGGTAATATTGCATTATTTTGTCTAAACAGTGCAACTGATTATATCTTACAACTCACCATTAACAAAAAATAATAATAATAAAAAAAGTAAATGTTGCTAATTGAGGTACTGTTGTAATTTAGTTAAAAATATATATAAATATCATTGAATAAAAGACACTGAGATACTGATAGTAAATAACATTTATAATGTTTTTTTGTTGTTTTTAATTACAGACATTAACATTTGATATTGTATTATTTTGTTTAAACATTTGTCTCCTATACAACGCAACATTAACAAATAGTTTTAACAAAAAAATATAAAATAATAATAATATATAATAATAATGAATGACAAATTGTTAATAATAAGTTGATAAGTTGATGTCCGGTTATCTGTTAACATAAATTATATACAAATATCATTAAATAAAAGACACTGAGCTACTGAACCTTAAAACCTTGCATTTATTTAATGATATTTGTATTTCAGTGCGCTCTTCAGGTCTCTAAAATGCAAAACTATACAAGGAGAGGAAAACAAATCTCATTACTTTGCTTGGTGCTATTTTTCCAAGACAGTAATAGAATATCACGACAAGAAACAGATTGTTTCCCAGCCCACATCCAACAAGCCTTATTCTAATGTGCCAAGGCCATGCGACTCTCTAGCTTTGTTACAGTCAAGTGCGCAGGCCTTCCTCCCCTCCTATTTTTAATATATCTGTATAGAGAGAGTAGATCTTACACTGTTCTGACAAGAGACAAATGTTTCATTCAAATGTGGCTTTGTGATATTGTGAAGAAGTAATGAATTCCTGTGTTCGCGGCCCAGTTCACCGTGCCAAGCCTGCAAGCAAGGTGGAACCCGGCTGCAACAGCAAAATTAAATTTAATGTTCCAGCCGCCACTAGAAAGGTGCATAAATCAAGGCTTTTGATTTGCATGGACTGTTACTTAACAACCCTATTCCACACAAAAATAAACCAAGCCTCAAATATGATGTCAGCTGAGAACAAAGCAATCTTAGGATTCCTAATAAAAGTGAGCAAGTGGCAGAAGAGCTTTAATTTTCACTGGTGTTACGTCGCTTGATGTCAAGTATGTTATTAAAAACACAGCTTCTATTCTCTTTCCATTTTAAAGAAATCTATCACAAAAGTTTTCGTGTGTGCGTGTGGGTTTTGGAGAAAAAATAAGCAGTTAAGTTTCTAAAAGAACAGCTGGTAAATTTACTAAAAAGTACTCATCCCTGAGGTTATAGAAGATGTAAACAAGTTTGTAAGTTTGTTTATTGAATGGACTTAAATGGGTGCCATCAGAACAGGAATCTAAACAGCTAATAATTGATTCTGATGTGGAGTACAACAAGGGATGGACTTTTCCTTAGTGGTAGTGTTACTTATGGACTTTTATTTTATCCAGAGGAACGTAAAAAAAAAAAAAAAAAAAAAAAGAATGAATGAATGGTGGATTTGTTACTTACACACATGCAGCTTTTTACTATACAATATGTAATTGATTACCTGTATTTGTGTGTTTTACTTGTAGATTATTATGATGCTTTGATCAGCCGACTGACTCATTCTAGGCGGCACCCACTTACTGCAGTAGAGCCATTACAATGATGTAATGTAAAATTTTAGACATTTCTGTTCCAATGATTAAACAAACTCATCTGCATCTTGGTGAATTTTCCAGAAATTCCTATGACCTGTCACTACATTTAAAATGTAATTTATTTGTTGGTTATACTATTATTTAAAATGTTCATTTCTAATTAAATTGTTTCCTAACACACTGTTTCTGACTGTAAACCACAAGGCTATTTAACAATATAGACTGATCAATCATAGCGCTTAAGGGTTAAAAGGAAATGACTGCAAACGGTAATAATTAATGCATGCAGTACTCATTTATGCAATTTCCAGCACCTTTTTCATTTTTCGCAGTGAAATGTTGATGTATCCTTCCTTCTGAGAGGGTGAGACGCAGGTTATTGAAATGAAATGGAGCCACTCTCAATCTGCTTTTCTCATGCTTTCTATTTGCAGAGACATACATAGGCATGTGAAGGGAGAAAGTAGCACTGCCCTCCCAAAGAATTATGGGATTAACGCCCACGCCACTGCCGCAGCCCCGGATAAAGAGGTTCAGGTGTAGTGACTCACCCCTATAGTTAAAGAGATTATCAACAATGAAAATAATCTAGGAAAAGTTACTCCGTGCTAGCAGCCACGATGAAAAGTCTTGCTGCTTTTGGAACAATTTCCCAGAAAAGGCTTTTTATTGTATAAGTGGGCAGGAGCCAAACGCCCTGTACTGGTGGCCATCCTCTTAGCTCCCCTGATCCCAGCCCGCGCCAATCCGATCTGCAAACTCAATAAAAACGATAGGAAGGATGATTGGCTTTTACATTAAAAGCCATATATTCTGATGAATTTGTCTTTTCTTATAGTTGACGTGGCGCCGCAACGATGGAATAAAGGCTCTGAGAGCATCAAGACATGAAAAGACGGTACGATATCAAAAAGAGTGAGAAGTGGCCTGCAAAACGACAGTCATGCACAGCGATGCTCCGAATCAGTGCTGGGTTGCGGAACAGAATAAAAATGAAGCACAATCCAAAATAAGATTTAGGAACCTGCTAGCTTTGTCTTGTGAATAAAGCTTAACAGATGCCACTTTTCAATTAATGGCGGATAGTCTTAATCTGCAATGTACAGCTATAAACGAAAAACAAATTTATGCTGTTGTCTTTATTGTTCAACAGAGAACTGCAGTTCAGAGTCATTTTATGAAGAACGCTGGATCAGAGAAAGTGGCGAAGGCCGTGAAACCGCAGAAAGCCCATCTGCGCGCGCGCGTCACAATGCAAAACCAGAATTATTCATGGCCATATGTCCAAACAGAGAATGCCATCTCAGAGTGACAGAGCTGTTTAATGGCATTGGTAAATGGCTCACTGAAGTGAATGTATTAAATGGTTTACTGTGCTGGAATCAAATGTGTGTTTTATAATGATTTGAGGCCTCTTTAGGCCAATGAAATGTTTAGTAGGTCTCTTGCTTGAGGCTATGCTGCTTTTTTCTACAGTTGATGTGGAGGGATGCCAGAAAATCAAATTAGTGATGGTATAAAATGACCAGCGCCTTACTTTGTCGTGGCTTTTAATATTTCAGATTATATTAAGGCATTTGCACAGAAAATACATTTTGTACTTTCAGAAGAAAATTTTTACAGGTGCAGCTGTATAAGGCCTACTATATTATTTATGAAGTTATTTTAAAATAACTTAGGGCTCCAGACTTTATTTTGACCTTACTTGCTCTTGGTGAGTTCCAAAATCAACAATTCATTTTTCCAAACCCTCCTATGCATGGTTGCTTTCATTTCATTTCATAATAAAATCAGAGTTTGTCGTGAGTGCAGTGCCGCTTGTTTACAGGCGTTACCAGAAAACCAGCAATTTTTATGTTCCAAAAGCTTACACCTAGTCAAAGAATGGATTTGCATTTCATTCAGACCAACGCAAAAGACCTAAAAGCTTAGCTGGCAATATGCTTGATGTTTCACGTTGACGCCAACATAAAATGATCTGCTTCAATGATTCATAGTCGACTCTTTCTTTTGAGAGACAATAAATTTATACACATTGCACTTTCAGGTTTCAGACTTAGAGCTGATACACACTTCATGAAAGGTCATTTTATAAAATCCAGAACAGGACACATTAATGGTGTGAGAGTGTAAGAGTTAGGCCTATACTGACTTCATAATGGATTCTTCACTGAACCATACTGAGTCATTCTTCAGTTGTGCCAATTCGAAATTAACCAGCAACTATTGTTGACATATACTTTAGATATGGACTTGCATTAGTATATTTGGTACTATTTAGTATATCATTGTGTGTAATTATAGATGTGTTATAGTATATCTCAAAAATGGCATTTAACTTTTTCTTTCTTCTTTCCAAAAATATTCTTAAACGACTTAAACACCATCAGTGGCAGCACTGAATTAGAACACTTTTTATTGCCGCTTTTTCTATCATTCAAATGTTTGAGGTCAGATGTTTTTTTTATTTTTCTTGTCAGTCTTTCTTTTGATCTGAAGCCCTGTAACTACGGACTAACTGACTCCAATTGAGCATGTCCCTGAATTTCCCAAAGCAAGGTTTTGTCTTTTACCCACTTTTTGGCTACAAACGCAGTCCCTAAACTATAGCTAAGCAAACCTCACACACACACACACACACACACACACACACACACACACACACACTCACACACACGTGTATTTGTGAGTCTTGGGCAAAGTCAGACATGGGCCGCTGGGAAAACACACAAACTTCTTCCTGCAGTGACTGAATCAATCCTACCCCAAAAGCGAGAGCCGGGTAGACATTCCTGTATCAATGAGCCGGCATGGGTCCCCAAAAAGACCAGGACGAACAAGTACAGCAACTGATTTAGAGAGAAAGAAAAAACAAGAGGTGGACTGAAGAAAAAAGCAACAAAAAAGAAAGAAAACAACTACTTTGGATTTTCAGCTTGCAAATAAAAAGAAAAGTAATCAATCATGTTTGAGGCGTTTAATTCCCGGGCTCCTGTTCTGGGCAGGGGAAGAATGAAATGGGACAAGACTAGAATATGCAAAGTTGTGTGCTCTTTCACAAGAGTTGCTGGGAGGGGAAACACGTTTAGAAGAGACAAATTGACATTCCGAGGGAAAACATAAAGGCCTGGTAAACGTTTACTGTCACAAACACTAATTAATCACCTTGCCAGCTACTATTAATCATATATTAATGAGATTGTCTCTTTGCTTTGGCTGATCCAAGATCCCTCCTCAGTACTACAGGCTTTGAAAGCTAGACATACACAACTCTATTAATCCTACAGCACCTACGGTCATAAAAAAACAGACTTTATATTAAAAGCAAATACTCAGAACATTTAAACTCTCTGTATCTCACCATATTATCACACCAGAGTCAGAATAAGACGATAAATGAATACTTCAGCTGTCTGATGAAATTCCAACGAGGAAATTAAGTTGCCTCGTGTTTATCCAGCTTGTATAACATCACTGTCATCCACTCATCTTTATTTTCTCTTTTTAAACTTGCATAAAAACTTACATTCATTTAGTCATCTAGATGTTCTGCACTACAGCACGCCCCAAATCCACTACAATATAGCATGGGAGACTGATATAGGTATATTTAATTAATAAAGATTCATTAGAAACATCAATCAAGCCGAATTCGAAAGTAATCAACAAGTGAACCATCATAGTTGCTATGAAGACATCTGTAGACTGTCCTTTAGTTTCCAGGAGCTGACGTCTTGGCCTCCGTGGTTGGTTTTTCTCAAATGAAAGCTCATCTGTCAACTGTCAAGATCTTTACAATGTAGATTTCCCATAATGCATCACTCTTCTCACAATTTCTCATCTCATTTCATGGGCTTTCAGCGTATTCTTATCTTCAGCAGGTTTTGGACACTGGGAAATGGTTGCACGGTAGCTATAGGAAGTCTAGCATTACTAGCAAAATGGAAATTGTAGTGTGACTGGTACAACTGTACAAGTATCTAAAATCGAATGGCTGGACATTTCCTTTGCAATGGTTATCTAGAGAGGCTAAACCACCTACACCTTTGAGCACCTGATCTGGGCATCAGCCCTGCAGAAATGTTTATCACACTTTGGGCATTTATAAACTGAGGGAGTGCATTAAACAGAGGAGGCTGTCACTGCATGCTGATGGAGTGAAGCTGCTTTGCTTTCTAAGCTGTATGTAGATCGGCACTGGGGTCAGCCAGCCTATACACTCTCCCTGGGACACATGCTACATACTAATACAGGCATGGCATAAAACACATACGAGACATGCACTGAAATAGGCATTCAAATATACTTTGAGTTATTTCAATTGCAATCATTTCTATTTGTACAGTATAGTATAACTTTTAATATAACATTTAACTATTATTATATACGTACATTGAATATATTACAGTTCAAAAGGATTTTTTTTTGCAGAAAATTAATAAATTTAGTCAACAAGGAGTTATTAAATGTATCGTCTACACATTATTTTAGGTAAACAGTCAATATGTTAATAATAGGCGTGCTAATAAACAACCAATAGTGAAAATTGGTCAATATACTATAGTAGATAAGTTATAGTTAAGTGTTTATTAACTGCTGTGTTTTCAGATTAAACTTAATCTAAGCATCTTGAAAAGAAAAAATAAAAACTAAATAAAAATTATTTTATAAAAAAAAAAACTTCATAATATGACTTTTGATCAAATAAATGCAAGCTTAATCAGCATAAAAGCTTCTGAAAAATAAAAATCTTCCCAATCCCAAACTTCTAAACCTTGAGTGTATAAATATTTAACTGTGGGTTTAGTGTCCAAAATACTTTTAGGTTCACTGTATGCTCTTTCAGATTAAACCACCCACGACTGCAATGACCGTGGCATGCATCATTTGCATTAACATGAAAATTGTTTTCACAATAATTTCTCTGTACTGCTCCAAAGGTGTTATTTTAATATCAAACACATGTACTTATTTTCAGTGGCTCAACGAGTTTATTGTTGCATTTAAAAGAAAAATCATTAATCAAGCTTATGAACAACAAATAATCGAGGTCATTACCATTTTCCCCTCAAATGTTCATTTCTGTACAGAGCAGCTAGAGACTTTCATATATATGGCAGTCCATAATTCCATAATTGTGCAGCACAAAGAGTTAATATACACAGTGATGCTAATGAAGTGAAACTCATCGGCCCTCGGTGGAGGAGACCTGCTGTTTAATTACCTTTTTAAAAGTCGTTTGATAGTTGCACGGGAGTCGTTTTTCAAAGGGAACAATGACGAGCCTGTTGAGAGCAAGGGTTTGTCTTTCAAATCAAACTCCAGTCGACGCCTTCGGGACCAGAGAAGAAAACATGTGTAAAGACTTTTCAAGCAGCGTGAGTCGGGTTAGCCGTAACCTTTCTTTCTTCCCTCTCTCTGATCTTTTGCAGGTCACATTTAATGCTTCCCATTAAACGGATAAACTCCAGGTTGGAATTAAATATGAATCTAAGAGGAACGATCGTAATGAAGCACTTAGAGGGCCATGGCATAATCAGACAAAACTAGATCCCATTTCCATCCCTGACCTCCAGACACTGACACTTATTTATAATAATGGCCGCCGTGACGGGTGATGACATAATAAACCCATGCACCCTGTGGCCGGGTTTGTCACAGATGTGTCCTTAATGGCAAATACACTCTCTAATTGGTTTTCTACCTCGATAGTTCCCCAAAGAGATGGAGGGACATGGTTTGTGCCGAACTGATGGTGCACTCCACGTCCTTCCAGGACGGTGACAGAGATATATCTTCCTCATGCGCCCCATGGGGTGTCTGATGGCTTAAAAGCAAGGTACGAACACAAGAACCCCATCGACTCTCTGGACGTGAGATGGGAGCATATGTGATGGGACTCCGAGGAGGTGTGAGGGGGAGAAACGAGTAATGGATGGGGAACAGTGCAGGTGAGGAACGAGAGCTGTCCGAACAGTCCTGACAGCTGATTCCTCCGAGGGCCTTTTCGCAATGACTGTTGCTTTAATTATGGGCAGTGCAAAGAGAGGTAGTCTTCTACCTTAGCGCTTTGCAGAAAACTGCACCATGTGCTTGTCTGCAGTCATGTAAGTGTTTGTATTCTCGATGAAGCGTAGAGTAGCAGGCTAACGTAGTTTGCTTCGGCTTTAGCTCCTCGCCGCGGAGGAATGACTCAGCCGGCGCAGGCATGTTTGTAGAGCGCTCAAAAGAAGCTTGTAGCTGTGTGGTAATGTCAACGCTAATGTTATGATTACTTGGGCCAGGGCCTTTGATGACACGGTTAACGAGAAGTCTCGGGTCCGACCCAGCGGGTGAAGTTAAGACTCTCCCACATCAAACAGTCATACTGCTGGCCAGCCATCCACCCACATCTTCCATCTCAGTGGACTGCTCTGGAAAATCACATTTCTGGAGAAAATTCTCCCTTAAGCCATTTAGGCCTCTGTTATGGGAGATTCATACCAATGGAGGTTCATGGTTGGTTTTGCACACTACATACTTTAGTAGTTATTATGTGCAAAAGCAGATATGTTGAGTTCCATGGACTTTAAATTGGAATTGCATGGATATTTTGACCCTAGGGTATAAATATTATACTGCTGATGAAGTATTGTAAAAATGTAAATATAACAAGTCAATTAAAAAAAAAAATCACAACATTACGAAAAATTTTTGAGCTGATTTTGAGCTGAAAATTTGCTGATATTAATAAATTGTAGTTGCTTTTAAAGATTGAGTGGAAATCTTTTTATACAGCTGGGCTGTTCATTTACATCACAAAGGCGATTTGCGGAACATTTAAGTGCAAACTTTTGAAATGAGTTTTAAAGTGCATCTTTGAAAGCGATACCATTAACTTTCCCATGTAAACTAAAAATTACAAGACAGTGATGTCATGTGCAAGAACATTATGTGGTCAGTCTGAAGGAATGTGTGAATTTCATTATGAAGTGATATACCCAGCTACTGGCCTGCCATGCAAAAAAAAAAATCTTTTTTTGCTGATCCACATAAACAGGATTTGTTTTGACAGAATTGCCATCAATTTTTTTCAGATTTTACCTAAAATGTACAATAAATGTAAAAATAGAGGAAACAAAAATGTAAAATTTACTGACAAATCTTGTATATCATCAGATAACAAATCAAGCACTGTAGACTTCCCAGAGTGCAGTCAGATTAAACTGCATACTTTACTTTCATGATTAAATAACATGAAGACCTTCTATCTGGAAATCATGTACTTCATATAACGGGCTTCCAAATGTCCCTGTTAACTTTTGACTTACTAAAATTAACCATTTTACATGATATAAAATTAGTTGTGAACAGAAGTGTGGCAAGCCTATGGTGCCAATATCCACCTTATTCCTAAACTCAGAAGTAAGCCTATGGATGACACTTCAAGTTCATTAGCCATTATAAAATAACGAGAATAATAAAAACGAGCTTTAAACAGAAATACCGTTTGCATTATAAAACAATATGTTCATAATTAAGATAATACACTAAAATAATATGCTAATACACACTAATTTGCAGCATTAAGCAGAAAACACACCTACCTATTCACCATTGGTCTCATAAACATACAGCCCTGCTCTAAAGTGGTTGATCCAGTATTGCTATTATTGGATATAGTGCGATATCAGCACATTGCCATTTCTGTTATATCAGCCTATTAGAATTCTTAAGAAAAATGTAAAATAAAAATCACACACTTCACTTTTTTAAGGCATATTAGACACACATGAGTCCAGTATATGTGAACTGATGGGATTCCACACAACCAAAAATGAGTGTGTGACATTCCTCCAAGGTGTTGTATGACATAATGATCATGCCACTAATTGCATCCATAATTGCATTTAACTCAAAGCCGTCCCTGCTGATGACAGAGGTGCTCCATCTCAAGGGGGCGGTTAGAGCGCTGCATGTTCGTCTTGTCACTCTGATGCGTGTCTCACGTGTCCCTCCTGGAGCAGTTCACCTCCTGGGATGCGCTAAGCTCCACATAGGGATTCATCCCACCGAAGGCTAGAAAGTCGGGAGCGCAAATAATGAGAAAGGACACGGAGAAGGGGGAGAAAGAGGTGGCGGCAGAACAAATGCCCGGGCCTAACCGTGATCTAAGCTCCCTGGATGAGCCTCTACAGATAAGCAATGCCATGTCACTGCCGCAGCACCGCTGTCAGAGGGTCTTGTCCGTAGCCAGAGCTCTCTCAAACACACACACACACAAACACACTCAAACACACACTCTGACGGAGATCGTGCCCTTTTGTTATGACTTTTGTTTTTTCCAGCCTCCTCCATGAAAAAGTTTACTCAGCTTTGGATTCACATCTCGCAGATGGCCGCTCCGTGCAGAAAAGAACCATCATCGCAGACAGGGAAAATATTATTGCAGGCCTGACCTCCGTTTGAAAGTGTTCCCATTGAGTGTTTTATGATTCCGGAGAAGTACACCCCCTGAGAAATCCTCATCAAAGTCCACGATCTTCAATGGCCACGCTGAGTAAACACGTCAGAGACGCTCGGCGTCGCACTTCCACAATAATCAACATGGCACATTTCGTCCCGAATACATAATAAACAAATGCACAAATGAACAGATTGCTGGCAAGTGGACGGTTATTGTCCAGTGCTATTTTTGGACGTGCTACGCAGTTCTCTCCGGGCACGCAGATATCTTGCTTACATTGTTATGCTTGCGCTTTTGAATGTATTTATAATTCCTTTTTGTCACGCAGCGTCTTGGGATTCAAAAATGACCCGCTTTTTTGACGTTGGCTGATAAATTAACTGCCCTCTTTGAGGACATAAAAGGCTCTGCGATGTTTGCTCAGAGATGAAAATGTCCTCTGTTGTTTGCTTTAGACGATGCTCAAGTGATGAACATCCGTCCACAAATTTACATCAAAGTCAGTTTTCAAATGGAGGGGCTTGGGAAGTCTATTTGAATACCCAGTATGACAATCCCGTCTCCCTCAGAACTGAACCTCACAGGGGGCGTCTGTGTTTATTGCCCGAAGCCCTAATTGAGCCTTCCCCACTTTTTATTACCAAGTTCTGCTCCACATATGTGACTGAAACCAGACAGACAGACAGAACAAATGTAGGATTTTCTCTGCGGTGTGTGTGATAGGACTGCTGGCTAAGATTACACAGCTGATCGTCTCTTGTCAGATGTGAAGGCAAAGGTGTGCTTTAGAGCAGAACATTTTTCTTTAAATGCCCGACCTGAAGAGGAGGAAATTGCTCACTTGTTATTTAATGTCTGATGCAAGTGCAGAGTTTATAACCAAGTAGAACTTCTAAATAAAATTTAAATGAGCACAAACTATTAAACAATTTGATAGATGAATAAATAAATAAAGTTATTATTATTATTATTGGGACAAAATCAAATGTGTTTATGTAAACTTATGATACATAAATGTATTATCATTAATATTTATTATTCATAATGAATACATTTTTATTAGGTTGTTGATAATAATACATTAATATTTATTTTTCAATCTTGTATTAGCAGAAAACAATCATCCAAACATAGTAAAACATAATAATAATAATAATCGTCATCATCATCATCATCATCGTCCCCACAGTCCCAGCATTCTAGATCCTTTACTAGAGTTCTGCTAGAGTTAGTCTTTGTTCTCACGACTGCATGCATAACATGAAAATGTCATGCAACAGTCAATATGTTAATTCCTTGAGTGACTCAGCTCTCCAAAGAAACAGTCTGAACTGCTCTGTAAGGAATTTACTTTCAAAGACAACACTGGCTAATAGCCTGACCTGCCCTCACGGGCTCAATTGATTTACACGGATCAAACCTTAAATCATGCAATTTAGTCTGCTGTCACATGGCATAAACTTATGACATTTTAAAATGAAAAGCACACAACCGAAGAGGTTCAGTGACAACATCTGACATACACAGATTTACCAGTCAAGAAGAAAAAAAATCATTTAGTTTTCTCTTATATAAGAAATATATGTACAAAGGTTATCTGCTATAATGGCCTATTCATTTACTAATTAATATAAGTTAATATATAATAATAACAAACAACCCAGTGTTATTTTTATAGATAATATATATATAATTATGTATTAAACTAAATATTTTAAGACACTTTATTTTTATATAAAGTAATTGCAAACTACTAACCTACTAAAATTGCAAACATTTTTAGATTTGAATCAATTAAAGTGACTTTTTTGCAACTGTGTATTTCTAAGTAACAAATATGTTTAAAATGCATTCAGCCTGTACACATCCTGACATACAGACAAAGTGTAAAATCATCATGTCAGGAAAAACAATAAATAAAACGACTTGTACTTCCCTCTGTAAACTATAGATGGCAGTGTAAGGAACTGAAAGGCACCAGCTGAGACTTGTACTGGGTCCATATTCTGTAATTTGGCACAATGTCAAGATAAATGCACAGCTTTCAGATGTGAAATTCAGAACGCCATTATAAAACCACTATAGCAAATTATCTCAAATGTTATTTATTGACTGACTAAAAATAAACACGTTGGCTCAATGACATCAGCCCAGTGAAAAACGATGAACCGCTCTGAACCCAAAACCAACATTAGATTTCAAACACATAAAAGCATTTTTTTTTAAATGCTAAAATAAAATAAATACAAATATATACATTGCAGCATTTAAATATACTATGTGCTGCTTTTTACATTGCAATAGTGTAAAGTTTACTTCATTAAGATATTTGATAATTAATTCTAACCTATAATGATGATAATAATAATACATGATGTAAAAATGTTACTGATCAGTTTTTGCATGTTTTTTTACAACTATCATTATTAATAATTGACCATGACCGTGCTTATGTAATAGATGATCACGCAATCTGTCAAAAGACACCCTGCTAGTCTATTATTTTAAATCAGTACCAAATGTGTGTTTTGGAATACATATTACACTGCATATTTTACTCTGAAAAGCACATAAGCCACATTTGGCGCTCTTGGTTAAAACAACCTGAATTTGCAGACAGTTGTGCTGCACACACATTTTGCGGAGGCCTATTAAACTCCATTTAAATTCTTTTACCCTCCTCTTTGAAAAGCCCCATGCAATTGATTTAAGTCGCATGCATGCAGCGCTGCATACCTTCCTCCTCGGTTAAATAAATGGCAAACAGTTTAAGTCTTAATTGATTTTCCTCTTCTGCCTTACGCTCATCAGCAGCCGCACCGCACTGTATGTAAATCCTGTTTCGGAAAATTTAATAAATTAATTAAAGCGCAAGGTGACTTATAAGATTTTAAGTGTCTGACCGAAAATGAGACTTGGTATAATTAGTTGAATGTTTAGGCTAATGATATTAGGACAATCCATCAGGCGACGGACGTGGAGGAGTTTCTAAGGAAGGGAGTTATGAATGGGCAAGAGGGTGATATGTATGGGGAGGGTGAGCAGCTGCCATGCCATGGGTTGACTTAACCTCTGTCACTTTGATGGCCTTTGTGTTCGCTAATACGCCAAAGGAAGAGCAGATGTCCCCAGCCCCCCTCCACACCCACTCACACAGACACAGCTCTGATTTTATAATAAAATTAAAACGCACGGGCATAAAAGCTCGCAAAGCAACCCAAATGCAAGCTTCAGCTTCAAGCTTATGGAGAAAGCGGAGAGCAGCAGGTCTATCGATACGGCCTTTAAATGAAGTCTGGGTTGTCTGGTGGCCGCAGATATTGTATGTTATTTCTTTGGCTGAATTAAGACAGTGTAATGAATGGGACACATTAAACTGGCCTTTTTTTCTTTCCGCCCTCTGCCCTCCCCTCCTCTTCACCCATCAATGAAAAGAAATCCTGCGGTAATGAATGTTAACCAGTCATGAAATTATAGCATCTAAACAGTGGCTTTAACAAGAGCCAGAGCGGGATCATGTGGAGGTCCACTCGGGCAAACCATAATTTGACCAAAATAATTTTTATGAATAAGGTGTATACCAGCTCTCCTTTCCCTACAGGCTGTTAAATGCAAAGAAGGGAAAAAAAATGAAACATTATTTAATTAATGTTTTTAATTTCTTGTTTAAAAAAATACAATTAAATAAAACAAACTGAAACGTCAGTCTGATATTTTCCATGATCTATTTTATGAATTTCTCATCTAGCATTTATTCTTATCAATAATAAAAATAATGGCAAAAATTATTACATACAAAAAAAAATAAATAAATAAATAAAGAATCAGTTTCAGCTTTTTTGGTTATGTAAAGAAATTATGTAAAAAATTTAAAAGAAAGCATTATATTCCCTATTCTTGATTGTTTTAATATTAATAATAAAATTAATAGTAATAATATAAATAAAAATAAAAATAAATAACACTTTAGCATAGGTAACACTTGTTAACTATTAACTATGACTTTTCCTCAATAAATTCCTAATTTGCTGCTTATTAATAGTTAGTAAGATAGTTGTTAACTTTAGTTATTGAGTAAGATTAGGATGTAGAATAAGGCACTATTATGTGCTTAATTATCTAACTAATAAATGGCTAATATTCTAGTAATATGCATGATAATAAGTAAAACAGCGTTATGAAAATAATGGTCAAATAAATCAATAAATAAATACAATAATAATTATAATTAAATTGAAATCTGATATTTCAGGATTTAAACATGCACATACATTTTATATATATATATATATATATATATATATATATATATATATATATATATATATAGACAATGATTACAATTAAATTAAAATGTATTAAATATAATTAAATTGTACATTTTCAACCTATTTACTATTTTAAAAAGCTTACATCGTTTCTGCACAGAAGAGAATACATTAAATTAAATTAAATTAAATTAAATTAAATTAAGTCTTAATATACTCCATCTCCTTCAGACTGAAAATGAGCTGAGTTTTATATTAAAAAAAAAAAAAAAGCCCTGAAAGCCCCGCTTCAAAAACCTCACGCTACGGCTTTTGACCGTAAGGGTTGTCCAAATAAAACACCTCTCGCCAAACTCTGCAAAGGTTCAGAAGTCAATTTTTATTCAACTAGAGGAAGGATGAGCTGACTTAATGGAATATGTTAATACTTCTGATAGTGGGTCACAAGTGCCTCTCTTATTATTCTAAGCTAGACAACAATGATGGTCCTAGAGTCCAGTCAAGCAGCTCCCAGATAGTGTGAACTTCTCTGAACCCCAGACAATGACACTGTACCTGCCCTCTAAAGCCCTCTTGGGTGGTCCTCCTTGTGCGGGGAGAGCACATAGAGGGGGTTGACTCAGAGACAAAAGAGAGGGAAGCATTCATTAAGTAAATTAGCCTTACAGTGCAGACATTTGAAGAGATCCACCATCTCTTTTTTTCTCTCTGTCTGCCACACAAAATGGGGACGAATTGTTGCGTCTTCTCTCATTGCAGTCGTGATAATTTCCTGTAAGCCTTGGTCATTCGGCTCACTCAGTGGTCAGTGTTCTCTCGCTCTCTTTATTCTCCTGGGTGACGTCCCTGAGCTTTCACAGTCAGGAATGCTGCGCTGTGGATTGAGTGTGCTGCCTGGCCATTGGCTTGTAAATGATTTCAGCTGAGAAGAGAGCAATGATAATTTGTAACTCGGAGTGCTATAATGGGTTCAATTGTGTGGTATAATGCCCTGTGCTTGGCTTTCGGTTCTGTAGGATATCATATTTTTAGAGCTCACAGCGCCAACTTGTACATGGAGGAGGCAAACGTTTGAGGTACATTTTGGTTGAAAGGTGGTTTATTTGATCTTACATCATTTAATTCATGGCTTACAATGTTAAGAAATTCTTTAAAACAGTCATTTTTGCTTTTCAGAGCATTATACACAGCCCTCATGTATTGAAAAAAATAATATTTGTGACTAATATTTTATTTTAAGGTCCAATTTTCACTATTAACATATTAACAAACCATTAAATATTACTTTTGCCTCAATAAACTCCTAAATTGCTGCTTTTTAATTTCTGGTAAGGAAGTTTTTAAGGGTCAGGTTTTGGGATTTGTATATACATACATATATATATACACACACACACACACAAATACACATACACATTAGTATTTTAATGACAAATAATTATTCAGAAAAAATCTGTATAAAATATTTTTAAATACATAATGAAATTTGCCTTTAATTTTTTGGAAATGTCACTTAACCTTCAAATCAGAGTAAGGCGTAAAATTATCTCTTCAGAATTTTTCAATCATGTAAAACTAAATGAAATAAATATAGCAAACATGATGCAGCAAATGAAGAGTTCAGATACAAAAAGTACTTTATATAGGTTTCTATGTAAGTACTGGTACTTAGTGGCTTGAGGCTGGCATTTAGCACATTTGAAGTGAAAGTACTTGATGAACATATTCAAGATGGCTTTTAGAGGCTTTTGCATCTGAACTCTTCAAACATTTACACTGTATAAGATGAAGACATGTACAATTATGTGCACATCTCATATATATATATATATATATATATTTCATATGTACATACATGACAGGTCTGAATGACTAAAAACCCTTGGATTACTGCCAGCAATGCCTATAAAAATTCATACCACAAGGTGTGGACTGCACCATAAAATATATCTTAGCTCTTATTTATGTTTATGTATTAGTTGAGGGTCATGTATAAACAGGCTATTATGAGGATTATAATACATCAAGAGGAAAAATATAATTCTGTATATTTTCAGAAGAATTCCAAAATGGGCAGCCAAGTTAAACCAAATTCTATTGTTTTTTTGTCCTTCTTATGGTTTCAACAAATAGTTCGCTCTAGCCTCACAACGACACAAAACCTGCACAGCATGTGACAAAATTAAATGCTAAATTACATGGCTGCCACATTTGATTAATCGTGGCTTTAACACACATGTTAAATGCAACAATAAAAGAGCCCATTATTCACTTTTCCTTTGCAACCCTCATAAAACCATCCAGCGTATAAATCCTCATAGGAAACCCATTTGAATTGAAATCAATTACTTTCTCTCACCTGGGAAGAGGTCCTTAGATGCCCACAAAGCGATACAGCTGATCCATAGAGTTTAACACGAGTTGTGTCATCACGCATTCATCCGATATGAGCCTCTGTCGGTCGTTGTTTTATTGACCCCCGGACCCCACCCCTCGTGAAAGCTAAAGTAAATGACAGCATTTTAAATAATCTGTGAAATTGCTGCATTAAGATAATTAAAGCCTTTAGGGGAGTTTATCCAGCTTTAAATGTCTTGAGAGGGCTTTGCTGTTTGCAGAGGGATGTTGGCAGGGCATTTTGCTAAAGTGGCCCTATAAAAATTACCATGTAAAAAGAACCAAGACAAAAATCTTGAACGGAAGGAAGAAAAACATTTCCATTGTTGTTCATGGAGGCTCAGTGTTTGTAAATAAGAAATGTTCTTGAGGTATTTATTCAGTTAAGTTTTTTCCCAAAAATTCAATAAAAAGTTAGTAGCATGCATCAAATGTTTGTAGTCGTTTTCTTTTTTAAAATACTTTAAAAATCAATTTAACACTGCCTTGCTGCTGTAAAGTCAAAGTAAAGAATTCCATTAGCCGTGTTTACATGCAAAGTTGCAAATTTAACTTTTTTTTTTTTTTTTTTTTTGCAAATAATGATAATTTTAAAAGACCTGGATTAACAGCTGCTAAGAAAATCATCTTTTACGCATCAAAGAAATAAATTACATATATATATATATATATATATATATATATATATATATATATATATATATATATATATAAACCACTTTTGCATATTTCTTATTGTTGCACCACAAAGTTCAAACTCATTTTCTTGTCTCAATGGAAACTCCCATGGTCTTGGGGTTCCTCTATCATCTTATCAAAACAGAGATCCGAGCTGTTTAGCAGAGGAGCCAATGAAATACAACAAATGACTCAACAATCTGACACCTCATTAAAATACCAAACACTCATGATTATAAACTCTTCAGTTTGTGTTACTTGATAAGGAATAGCCCTCTTACTACTTAAACTAATATTATTGTAATATGACGTGTTAGTTTTGGCTGAGATGGAAAGAGTATGCAATTGTGGTAAAGCAACATCATAATGTGTCTATTATGAAGATGCATTATTGACACTGATAAATATCACTAAACATTTATATCAAAAAATATTTGGTGACAGCTGAAATTTTTTTTACATTTAATTAGCACGTTTATTCATGCATTTTTATCCTAAGACAAAACCTCGTGAGTCTCATAAAACTAGACAAAATATGATCTACTGCCTCTCAATGTGATATTACACTCTTTGATATCATTTGTAAAAGGAAGTGCTAAAGTGAAATGACTCAATTAGGTTACAATATACAGATTTCAGCAGCTGGGGAATTAATTGCCTAAGTGCTCATTAGGCATTCAGTTTAGGCAATTAGATTCCTTTTAGTCTGACAGAATAAATGACTTTCCAGTAATTGGACTTGCAGACAGCTAGCACCTGAAATGAACTGTATTGCAAAGTCTCATTAAAATAAATACATCAAATAAAAATTAAATGGAAAATGAATGAGCTGGAAGTGTGCACTAGTTATTGTGAGGTTGTTGCTCTCTTCTTTGTCGTTCGCTCTTCTTTAAAATACTGGGATGACTTCCCAAATCCCCCTTAGAACCCAGAGGCCCAATAGATTCACGAGATAAAATTATATATATATAATATATATATATATATATATATATATATATATATATATATATATATATATATATATATATATATATATATATTTTTTTTTTTTTTTCCACAAACACGCTTACATACGCTGATTATTACTGTAGTTATTGTCTATTTTTGCTTGATTACTGATTAAATAGTTTTAATAAACAGCTTAGATGTTATAGTCAACTAAATGGCTAATAGAAGAAAGTACTTTAACACTGGAAAAAATAATTCAGCTTTAAAGGATGGACAGACAGATTAATTGGACACTGCTAAAGATCATTTGATAGAGGGTAAAATCCTCCTCTTTTACCTTGAACTATGTAAAAGAATGTGTGCGTGAAACATTTTTCCCAGAATTGATAGTGAACTGATTTATGGCCCTTATGGTTCGGTATAATTAATTTTATGCATATGACTTCTGTTACAATTACCATGTAGGCGATTGGAGAAGTTCACTGCTTATATGAAACCATCGATAATTGTGGATTCATCACTGAGAGGTCTTATCGTCTGGATGGAGAGAGATAAAATCCTTTCTCAGGACAGGACAAAAAAATCTTAAAGGGCAATTGTCTCAGGTTGACTAAATGCCTTAATGAACTAAGAGTCAAACATTTATTGTAAAATATGTTGATGAAGCTGGTTAAGAATAAAAAAAAAAGCAGAGGTGACCATCTATCAAACTTAGTAGTGACCATGGTTGCTCAACCATCTTCAGTGGTCATTTTTACATTAGAAACACACAATATTTACAGTAAACTAAACTTTAAAATGCATATCTATTGAACTTGGATACATGTAAAATGGTTAAACTTAAAATTATGTTTATTAAATGTACAGAATAACCTAAAAACTATTCAAACTAATTCAACACGACTCAACAAATTAGCCTACAATTTGAGTAAATAAATACAAAAATAATTACAGTAACGTTTGGATACTTGGATCCACGAGTTGAATTCTAATTAAAAGCTGCATAAATATAATAAATAATAAAAATAAATAAATTTGATCTACATTAAAAAAAATATTTTTATGATTACATTTAAACATGCTGAAATATAATTCAAGCAATAACGTGAAAGCTTTTAAATTATCTGTTGAGTAAATTAATAAATAAAATGAATCATAAATTAAAATAACATTTGAATAATTGTCTAAATGTAAAAATCATTGCTATTAAGCTTAACAATTGTGAATTATAAGTAATAACTTAAAATGTGTTAAAGTTGATACGACAATGTACTCCTAAATTTGGGTAAATGTATATAATAAAGTATTAATAAATCAATTGGATCTACTATTATGATTAAATTTAAACATACCGAATTATACTTAAAAACACAGCATAAACGGTTGACCAATTTATCCTAAATTTAAGTAAATAAGTTATAAATAATAAAATACAAATGAAAGCTAATTGAAAATCTAAAATAAAATACCTTTTTATACAGTGCAGCCCCTGTCCTAAGTAGGCCCTATAGGAGGAAAAAAAGATTTAAGTAATTTCTCACTTTTAGTCTTTAAATGTCAACGTTACTACCGACTACAATTGAATCCATTTCAAGCTACTTTTAAGGACAAAATGACACCTGTAATTGTGTGGAAAAGGCTTTTGGTCCTCAGGAGTGAAAAGAAAGAAACAGAGACAGGCGACTCAGTCCGTGGACAGGTGAGACTGACACGCTGAGTTTCTCCCTTCAGGTGTCTGTCATGCTCACGGGCCAGATAATTGGATCTGAAGCACATCACACACAGAGCCCAAGGAGCACAGTCAGGACCAATTCTGGGCTTGTTTTACTAAGTGACTGATGACCAAACTGGGGTCAGGAGTAATGAAGACTGCAGACGTTGCTGGAGATCTGCAGGACACTTGTCCGGCAGGGAGGGGGCGGCTCAGTCCATAGGGAGATAAATTCAGCCCGGGACGAAGAGGACGAAAAACAGATGACAGAAGCCCACTCTGACACCAGGAGTAGATTCACAGAGATCTATTAAGCTCTGGGGCACAGGGCTGGATGACGTGAATGACGCGCGACGGGAAGCCGAACCGCAAGTCGGAAAACGATTTGCCTCCCACCCGTTAACACCGTAATGATCTAATCTATTTCTCTTCAGAAATTCATAGTTCCCAGTTATTTGCTCACATGTTAAAAATCAAGGTGTCAGTAACAGAGTTTATTCCCCAACAGAAACATCTTGATCTACCGGCGAATGTCAACAGCTATATTTATGCGGTAATGAAGATAAGGAACGATGGCACACTGCCTGGGATTTATGTGCTCTATCTTTGCCTTTAAAGTCAATTCCACCACATAGAGACAGAGAATGATACGCCAGGCGCAATAAATTACCAGCACAGTCTAATCGTCTAACAAACATTTATAGTATAAAACAGTTTTTTGCACTTCAACGTCTATTAAAATTACATAGTGTAATGGTTGTGCCAACAGACAATAGTAAAATTGAAATATTGCCTGTGGCTGATGCCTTTGACGATATTGAGACTACTACTACTACTACTACTACTATTATTATAAGGCTATTATTATTATTCTAATATTAGGGCTTATTTGATCCATCATATTTATTTTTCCATCAGTAGCTATGTTTCCATCCACCTATTTTTATGCACATAAAAAAAATGCTGGATGAAAATGTCAAGATGCACATAAAACATATGCGCACATTTGACTAGGATAAACTTTTTATCCGATTTGAAAAATGTGCATATCCTACGATTGAAATACATTCACTGAATAAATTCCTCTATATGCATCGAAAAAATCATGTGACTGTGCTATGAGACTTGAACAATCTCATTCACACATCAACTATATGTTGTTATGGTCATTTTCAAATGGATGAGCAAAGTCTGTCGTCTGAGTATTTCTATATAACAATTATCTTATGAGTAATTTCCAATGAGCGTTCCTAAACAGCAGCATTCACCTTCAAAAGCACTGACCACATTTATTGTGTTTCATCAGCTCGCTCTGAAGCACAAGTAGGCTAATTTTTATTATATTCTTATTGATATTTGGTGCTACAGTTCACCAATAAGTGAAGTTTTTGTTCTCTTTGACTAATTAGATGGAAACAGTGTTTTATTTCCAAATGTTTCATGAGATACTATTCCAGTTTTGCTCATAAGTTTAATTTGAATCTTTGGATGGAAACAGCTACTTAATCACCAGATTTTTGTTGTTCGCTGACTAAAATCAGCTCTCTCACAAATTCACTCATCGTAAGCTTTGTGCAATGTAATTATTATAGATTCATTCATTATATACCATATCATAAAGTGCATAAACTTGCGATAGTCTTACATTTTTAGCTATGTTAAATACAAATTAAGCCATATTAAAAGTATTCGTATGGTACTTGACAAAAATATACGTGTAGTTAATAAATGACACAATAATGAAATTTTTGATCTTTGAATATTGCAAGTTATAAATCTAAGTAAATAATCAGATAAATAAGTTATCGCGATAATATTGTGTATCGCAATCTCACACGCTAACGTTAGGAACATATCGCCCAACACTGTATGTTGAAACATTAAATTTATCTAACTCATGTGTTAAAATTGCCACACCTCACGCTACACCCCATTTAAATGATTCACCCCATTAGACAAGAATAAGCCTCTGCCTGACTGCTCTCATTCATGTCTATCAAACGTTATCGAAACCTCTTAGGTCCTTCTCTACTCAACAACCGTCACCTGTCGCGTTTGCAAAACAAAGACGTATGCAGTATATCCACATCTCGATGTCAACACACCCGCAGGTCATTTACAAACAGCTCTGGCGTCGTCCGCCGATGATCGGAGAGATCTGTATTACAGTGAAATGAAGGTAGAGGAAAAACCCTGTTAGATGCACAACCTCCGTCACAGAACACATTTTGACTGAATTGATCTGGATGATATGAATAATTTAGGAGACACCAAAGGAGGCAATATAAATGCACACATATATTCTAATCTCTCAGGCTGTGTTGCGTAAATGCTCTGTTTTCTGCTGTCTTGGAGCCGTGGAGCGCCACCGCTTGCTCCCTGGTCTAAATGAATACTGAAATGTATCCTCCTCCTCTAATCCACATTCAAAGTTATTCACACACAGGTGCATAATCATTATTTTGAGATTAAACTCAGGAAAAAATTGTTTCCAGTCTCTCTGTTTGGGATGCAATGAAAAAAATTTTTTTTTTTTTTTAACTTTTGCTTTTGACCTTTATCTTGCCTGTAGGCACATTTCTCAGGTCACTGACATCTCTTCTCGGCCTTTATCTGTCTCTAATCCCACTGACACTGGAAACTTTTTGTTAAATACAACTACATGTTTTTCTCAAAAATGGAGGGCATTTCTACAAAATGAATGCCTTTATGTTCCTCAAATACGCATATCTCTGAAACTTCAACAATAAATAGCTGATGCTAACCTAATATACAAGTTAATACAGGTTTATTATGCAATATCTTTATCTATATATCTAGTTAGCATTAATAATAATAAATATGGAAGAGGAAAGTACTACAAAAATATGACCTTTCTTGCCAGGATTATGTCATTAAGGCAATATTAATAATAATAATTGAATTTTTTTTTTTTTATATTTTATACTAATATTTTACTTTTGTCAATAAGTAAACTACAAATTTATTATTTAATTTATTGATTTTTAAAGCTTGTAGTTGCAAAACCCAAGCACAAGGACTTACAATACCTCCACCACCAACATGGTACAAAATGTTACAAATGTCAACATATTAAAACATATTAATGCCATTTTTAATAGCAATGCAATTTATAAACACTAAAAACATTGAAAAACTGCTTATCAATTTAATGGAACGATCCTTTCCATTACAGTTACTACTGAATTGTTTCTTTGAATCTATTTACCCCGAAGACAATACGGCACATCTTGCAGCAATCACAACTGTACGTTTAGTAAACTATTAACAGTGCAGCATGGTCTGGAGAACATTAAATCTGTAATGACTCTATGGTGATGAGGAGACGGGGCCAAGCCGCATGGTTCAGCAGTTTTAGCAGTCTGAGGAGAAAATAGATAGGACGCAAGTAACAGATGGCCCATAGAAGTGTGTTCATCTGGACACAAACAAAGACCCTAGGAATGATTTAATGAACATTTTGGACCCTAGTAATGATTTAATGATCATTCTGGCCTCACCTATTATTTATATGGACATATAATCAACTGAAAAACCATATTTCACCGCTGAACAACGAACGTCAAACGCAGCCCTCGTCAGTCATGAAACCCTGTCAACAACAATCCCGACCAATCAGATATTCCCACTGCGACGGTTTGTTTGTGTACCGTCCTCCCATTCTCATTTTTACAAATGCAGCTGTTGTACTAATACATCCATAACGGGAAACGGTATCGCTGCAGAAACGTTTTAAATCAAAATCCTCATAAAAATGACAGGTAGCTGCTGCAACGTAAATTACACACATAATTTGCACGGCTCATTAGACTCTTTCGATAAATATTAGCGCAATATTGCTTTCACCGAACCATGTTTGCGGTAAACAAGGAGGATGAAAATTATAACGGTTAAATTAGGAGTTAATGATGAGTGGCGGCGTGTCACACGCGCCGGCGCGGTCGTGATGCGTAAAGGAATTCGGGTCGACCGAGACCGCAGGTTAATTAATGGACTGAATCGCACATAGATAGAAAAGCACAAGGCTCAAGTTTAACTAGAGCAGCAGGGTATAACACTGACAGATGCCCTATTACAATGTTAATGATATCAGAACCCTGGACAAATAATTACATTCAAAGCTTTCCCTTGTAAAGCCACAATGAGCGGCACGCCAAAGATGACTTTCTTGATGAGAGGGCAACGCAGCTGGGGACATATGTGGCACGAGTCGGGGGATTCCCTCAGCTACACCTCAAGAGCCATTGTCTGACGTCCGGCGTGCGCTGGGCCGCTGTGCCTCATGAAGAGGCTGATTTGGGCCCTGATAAGGGAGAGACTGCTCCATTTAGCTGTGCCATGTGGTCTCATCAAAGGATCATTGCAAACCTTTTAATTTACCTCTGGCCCTGATTGTGCTACTCCTCCCATTGTTCTGCGCTGGATAGGCTTGCCCTCGATCTGTGGTAACAGGTGCTGTGTTAACATCAGCGTGGCATTGCACAGGCATCGGAACTGGATTTTTCTAAACATTGTATCATTCAGTGCCAATGGAAGAATGCATTGGCTATCAAAGCCAGATGTGTTTTATATATATTTGTATTTTTATGCATTTAGCAGGTGCAAAAACAAACATTAAAACACAAACACAAAAATATTGGGTCAGGCATTGTAAGAATGTTCACCTTTGTCATTTTATATACTTTTATGTGCCAAAAAAAGACTGTTATTAAAGCAGTACACTCAAAGTACAAAGTAAAATGTGTAGTAGGAAATATATATTAAAGGTTCAAACAAAAACCCTTACCCCGGGTTTTACAGACAAAGCTTAAAGGTTTACTCAATCCCAAAACTAACATTGACCCCACCCCACATTGACTGCCAAGTAATGAACACTCTCAAGGACCAGAAAAGTATGAAAGACATCGTAAGAATAGTCCATCTGCCATCAGTGGTTCGATTGTAACTTTACGAAGCTACCAGAATAGTTTTTGTATGGAAAAATAACAACTTTTTAAATAAATTCATGGGCACCAGAGGGCCCCCAAGAGTAGCCTACATTAAATTACATTTTATTTATTTAATTTGATATATAGTATGTTGATAGGCATTGGTAATTATACAAAAGCGTGACATTAAATAATTACTCTGTACATTTCATTTTATTATTTTCATATCGTACAGTGAACGCATGTCTCGCAGGTGTACTGATTTAGTTTTGCACAAATCAGTTGTTCCACAAAGTTGCATCACTGGCCCATGTTTTACAGTAGAAAAACAAAAAGAGATGGAACAGCGACAACAACAAACAACAGATAGGCACATGGACAAGCACTTATGTTTGAGATTTCATGAGAGAGCTGCAGCTTACGAAGACGTATTCATCAGTCATAACTTGTGGAGAATAGTTTCAGTGAACAGTTCCTCAAAATAACCACTTTTTCCTTGGGTGAAGAACATTTTAATCATCTAAAGAAACCCCATCCACCATAAAGAACCTTTGCGGAACGGTTCCATGCCAATATAAAACCTTTTTAAGAGTGCATTTATATTTACATTTTTCAGAAACCATACAGCAGATGCCAAAAAGAACCATTACATTTTAAGAGTGAATAATAGCAATCAGCTTTAAAGAGAAAAAAAGCTGGGATGGCTACACACACTTTTTTAAATAAGATCTGAAGGCCCTAAACTATCCTTCTGTCTGTGGTCAGTCCAAAAACTGCTATTGTTTGATATAACAAGCAAACCACCATAGGTGATATTTCGAAATCCCACAGCTTTGTAAATGAAACACAGAGGAACAAATTTGCTAAGGAATTAGGATATAAACAAGATGCGTTAACATCTAGATGTTCAGTTCTGCACTCGTCATGTGGATTTGATGCCATTCTACAGAGCAGCTCTTCCACCGCCATCTCAACATACATTCTGTACTGTCACATGTCAAATGCAGGAATGATCTCACATTATCACATTATCTGACCCGTCCCGTGTGATGCAGACATGCATCATACAGGCATCAAGACAGAAGCAGCAGACAGGCATCAGGAGGCTGATCGGAGAGAAAAGCGCTTCACATGTAGATCACAAGATCAGTGCTTTGGGTCACCTTTGAAAGGCTGCCGTCATAATTCATCTGACCTCCACGCACCGCGCTGCCACATCCTGCGAGAACTAATCAACAAAAGGTAAAGAATGGGGTGGGGAGGCCAGTGGCACAAGATGGGGAAAAATGAAGAGAGCAGAGAAAACCAAAGAGCCAGAACATGAGTGAAATTTATTTTTTAACCCCTGCCCATACGGCGTATTAATCTTCTCGTGACCTCCTGTTCAGTGAAGTGTCATAGAGTGATTTTTTTCCATCCCGGGCCCCTCACTCTCCACACTCTTCCGAAACATTAAATATCACCTGCCGTGATTAATCCAAACTTAATTAAATCAATCAGCGAAACAATGGCAAGGCAATGAGGTATGTAATCATTGAAATAGTAAATTAAATGATGTAAGGGGCCGTAGTTTGCATTATTGACAGTGATGGAGAGGAAACGGGGGGTCCTGGGAAGGCTGTGCCGGCCGTTCCGGATGACCACATTGGCCCGGCCCCCTTCGGCACGCTGGGGAACTTTCCAATCTGCACCGCCACGCCGGACACATTTGAATTAATCAGAGTCCTCTGCTGGCCCTCCCCAATGGCCCCTGGTTTCTTATGGATGACTTCCATTTAAAAGCTGTTACTAGTGTGTGAAGAGCGTATCTGTGTCACTGAGCTAATCACATGGATACTGTACACATGTGCCACAGATGCTTTTTCAAGCCTGAGATTTATGAGTAAAGTGTGTACACTGGGTTCGTGAGAAAAAAAATACTACGTCAGAGAGTAATAATGTAGCCTAATATATTTCTAATTTTATCAAAATATCACTTTGTTTTTAAATGCAAAAACTCGCAGGTAAAAATTCACGAACAGCCTTCTGCTTGAAATCTACCGGCGAATGAGCTGGATTTTGTAAACAAATGAGAATAAATGTGATAACTGTATTTTTTTTAATGGTTACATTAATGGTTATTTCTGTTCTGTTAAGGAATATTAGGGTTAAGAAACGGATAACTATATTTGTGTAACACACTAATCGATTGACTAAATAGAAATAACCGTTCGGGAAATGGTCTTGGAGAACACCGCTTGCACTATATAAAAAAAAAAGTACTTGACGCATTTGAAGTGAGTGAAGTGACATGTGGCCAAGTATGGTGACCCATTTGTGCTCTGCATTTAACCCATCCAAGTGCACACACACAGTAGTGAACAAACACACACACACACCATAAACACACACCCAAAGCAGTGGACAGCCATATTCCAAAATTCATTCAATAATTTAAGCAATCAAACTCAGTCATTTAATCACGAATGCTGGTTGCAAAAATAGATTATTTGTTAGCGTTATAAGAGATTCATTAACAAAACCGAACATCATTCCATAAATAAGAATAAGATACTCTAGCAACCAAACCTGTCCCGAGCCTGGAAAAACAAAGAATGAACAGATGTTTAAGGGTGAATGACTAGCAGGTGATGCAATCAAGCGCTTGAGAGAAGTGTGTGCACTTCCTATTACTACAAAAGCGAGTACAAACATTTTCACATAATGGGCAAACATCAGCCACAGCTGGGATGTTAATGCTGGCAAATAAGATTATCACCAGAAAGGATTTCTCTTCTAAGCATTTGCCTCTAATTAGATTTCTTCTCAGAAATGAATTGCCTTTTAGCAACGAAAGCTGTCACTGAGGGAGCAGTTAGCTCCTTATAACCGGGTTAAATGAATAATTACTAATACAATTACAATCGCAGGGTCCTTCGTGAAAGGAAAGTAAATATGGATCACAGACAGTTAGGGAAAGTTAAGTGGTCAAATTCAGGGCATATTTAGATCCTTCTGCATCAGGTTTCTCACCGAAAAAGCACATTATTAATAAAACCGAAGAGAATAAAGACATTGCATCAACAAAATGACATTGTCAAAAAAAAAAAAACAACTCATAGCAAAGAAGTGACAATTAATGTGCAGCGAGGATAAACCCTAACCCGTGAAAGACAACCAGCTGGTTTAAGTAATCAAGGTTGGGTTAGGAAGAGCAAGGCCATGCAGGCCTCAGCTGGCATGAGGACGTCTTAGAGAGGAGCAAGCGAGACGTGGGTGAGTATGGATCCTTCTTGCCGTGCCTCCCCGGTCCATTCATCACCCAACTGCCGCTGACAGTGACGGATGGGTCAGACCCAGGACTGGCACCGCACCAGCGCCAGAATCATACGGCCCACGAGCCCACTGACAGCTGGAGCACTGTGTCAAGTGGCAGAGAGACGGCGGCCATTAATAATCCCCGTCACATGATCCGAACGGCGCACGGGCGGGAGAGGGGCCGCGAGTCAGACGGTGGCCCGGAAGGGAGATGTCACGTCGGGTAGGGTGACAGTCATGCAGGCCTGCTCTTTAATCAAGTGTGTGGAGATTGGATAATAACTATATCTCAGCCAAATTGGAGGAGGGCAAGGGATAAGGATTTAAAAGAGGAGCTGTTTTTAATAGCTCAGGTTTGGTAGGTAAGGCTTAGGGAGACATTAAATACTGTATAATTCCCTTTTCATTAATTAAACATGCAATGAAAAATGGATTTTAAGGCAGCAGCATAAAAAAAAAAAAAAAAAGTATATGCATGATATATATATATAGTTTTTACATTTTGATATATAAATATACATTTTAACTTAAAAGATGCAACTAGAGTATGTGTAAATAAAACAGAAATCTGTTTTCAATATAGTTCACATATGAGTCACTTTAGAATTCCTTTCAAAATCTATAAGGGAATTAATAGGAATTTTAAAATTACTCATATTTTAGTACAATACAAAATGTAAAATATAAAAATGGATACAACTATATATAGATTCTGAAAGATTTAAACATATGAAAGCAAAAGTATCTCCCAATAATTTAGACATATAAAACACAATAAAGCATGCCGTGTATGTCTTCTTTCAAAAAACACTCTCTAAAATACAGCTCATCTTAAAATTAAAAAAACATTTATAATTCGTGAAGTTTAGTTTTTCTGTGGAAATGGGACTGGTGCCCCCTTAGGTGCATACCAACACTGCTAGACATTTAATATTACAAACACCAGTAACTTATGCGATACATACAACACGAACCTCTATATGCTTTAAATGTGACATCATGCCATCTGTAATATTATATGTTTTCCACTGTAAGTGTCCTCCTCACATAACAGGGTTTTAATTGTCTTTCAGTTCTCCTTGCCCAGAAGCATGCAAACCATGCGGTAGAGTTGCATATGCTTAAGCCATTTACTTTCACGCATTGTTTAGGACCCCGGATCCCTTAATCCAATTTACCACTGCAATCAAAAAGCCACGTTTAATGCATATAATAACCAACCCTATAACGCTGTCAACCATTTTGCATCTCATTACAGAGAGTTTCGCTGTAATGAAGTTGCGTTTAAGAGGATTCTGAAAAAAAAAAAAAAAAAAAAAAAAAGCTCTCATATCATCCAAGTATACATGCATACTAATTTGGTTAAAAATAATTTAGACCAAAGACAATCACACACAGTAGAAAGAGCGAACTAGATTTGTCCTCTAAGAACAAGGACCCTAATTTCAACCTTGGGCAGCGGCTCCCTTATTTGAGTGGGGAGGAAAATATCATTACCTATTTCGGTGTGATTAAGGCAGAAAGCCACCTGGCCAAATGCAAAGTGATTAACTTGAACGTCCTCCACAGCCTTATAAATGCAAATTTGGTAGATATCAGTAGAGACAAAAGATCTAAAGTCACATACAGTGTGCTGGAATCACACAGCGTATCCTATTATTTAACTAACTACTTATTAATGAATTACAATGTTAAGTTTTTGCTACAAAAAAGTACATTTCCACTGTTACTCCCCAGGGAAAAGGAAGGGATAAGTTGTCTAAATGAACCCTATCATTAACATACAAGAAAATCAACCCAATAAAAATTATGTTTAATAACCTGAATAGATGCACAATGTCTAAAAAACACATAACAGCCTTTCAAAAAAACGATATGCATGAAAAACCCTGTGGTGTGGTTTTATTACGCTAACTTGTTTACCCAATAGCTTTTTTTCTCTGTTAAATATCCATTTATTTAAGCTCTGAGACAGAGACAAAATTTCTCCTGTCCTTGAGGAGCATGAAAAAGATGAATATTGTTTAACGACAGCTTTTAAGATCTCACATTTCATAACGGAGGGAGGCAGACTAGGTTTAACTGGCGGTAAATGTTATTTACCATTTTTATGAAGAAATCACGGATCTATAGATCTAGATCTGCGTCTATAATTACAGAGGAATGGCGGCTTGATAGATTGGGTTCATCAGTTTATAAAGAGAGCAGGAATGCGCTCAAGATGGATGCATAAATTGTACTTGATGGACCAAGTTCTTAATCCATTAGTTATGATTATTAGACTGCAAATTATAAGGTCCTCAGTTATAAAAGTGAAAAACATAAGGCTTTTTGATTTGGAAGCCGAAAATAAACATTAATATTCCAGTTCCCATTAATATTCTGGAGGCAAATAGCATTTAAAAGCAAATATGGATTCAGGAGAGCGAGGGAACACTTGTGAGAAATTAAATCTAGCTCAGAAAGAGCAATAACTAAATTACTCCAATCTAAGCCTCTCTAAGTCTCAACACCTGAGATCAGCCTTTACGTGGCATCAACACCACAGATTTCACACGTCTTATGCATATCCGAAAGATAATTCCATGGTGAGAGATTACACAGATGAAAAAGTCATTTCTGAATGAATGGACGGCACAAAGTCCTACCGTCTCACAAGCCAGAAAAGCACTTGAGGAATCTCAATAGGCAGGAAGTGAACAGGTTCAATTCTAAAGGAATCGCTCTGTCCCAAATCACTTAAAGTGCCACACACTATGTGATTTACGCCCAAATTACACAATTTACAGCAGTTTTAACTAACAAGCTAAATTCCCCCAAGCAATTAATTACCTAAATAAATTATATTAAAAAAATCCTTTGCCCTCAAATCAGCATTAATGTTTTTCGGAATATACAGGCTATGATATTAACGTTGTAAACAATAATATCAGTTACGCTAATTATTTTCAGAAATTAATGTTGCTAATTGCTAAACTGGTAAATGCTATTAAAATTCAAGACTGAAATTATTTACATTCTTATGTGAAAATATTTAGAAGAAAAAAACAACAAAAACAATTTATAATAATAAAATAAAACAATAGCTTGGAATCTTGGAATCATCTTGAGCAGTCGGTTCTTAAGGAAGATATTAAGATATTATCCAACCCCTCACATATTTATATTGAGTATGAGTTGCTGCTTTCTGTTAGATGATATAGGCTGCCCATATGCAGATACAACCATTTTAAGAAATCTTTTGTACCTACTTTAATTATACTTTAAAACATGTAATTTTACATGTAGCCCTTTGTTGGTTATGGATTTTCTTGTGGTTTGATATATTTATGTGGGTTTTTTAATATGTAATATAATGTTTGATCAGTGTATGTGCATTTGTCCAAGACAAATTTCTCCACTGGGGACAACAAAGTGTATTGAATTTAATTCTATTTTAAAAAAGAAAAATATATGAACACTTCCGTGCACAATTAACAATTCTGTATAAACCTGTACTGAAAATTAAAAAAACTGATTGGATACAGATACATCATGCAGCCCAATTTTATTGTTATCATTTAAAAAATGCCTTTGCTAGCAACAAAACCAACTTACTCGTTTTACTCCATTTTTATTGTGCCACGGGACACCTGCGGGGGCAGACAGCCAAATCGGTGGGATGGTTGAGGGGATTTGGGGGCGGAATTCTCCTTAGCTAAGGAACACTGAGCTCTTTTTTCCCCATGACTCCCATCTGTTGAGTGGTCATTGTCCGTAAAGTGTTACAGCTGCAAAGGACCAGTCCTACATTCTCCTGTGAAAAGGCTTTTTAACATATTCAAAACCTCCGCAACCCATTATGCCAGTACTGTTACCGAGCCCTGATTTATTCATTGACTTTGCCTCAAAACCAGGCATTTGCACCCTGTTTAAAAACTTCACCCCCTACCCCTCCGACAGATTGGCTCCTCCTCTGGCCAGCAACTCATTCAGTATTCTCCTTCTGCATCGCTCTCTTTCGCACCGCCTCGTAAGAGAGTCCTAAATGCGTCCCTTGCAGGTATAGATGACATATGTTTTTTCGCCGCCGCCCAGTTATTCTGTGATCACATCCTGCTTGAGAATTGTTCATCCGTTCACTCGGCTTTTGTGGCCGATTTCATGCCATGTACGAGCCTGTGTTCTTGTCCTTCATGAAGCTGTCAGCCACATAAAAGTGGCCTGACTGGGGTCGTGCCACAAGTGGTGGGAATGGGACATCACCACAGCTTCTTGGAGGAAGCCCACCCACAGTTCTTTGCTCCACGGGGCTTTAATTTGACTTCGATTTTTATTATGCAGGCCCCCTGAGGAGAGAACACTTTTACAAGCCTCCGTAAAGCCCTTTTTAATAATGGGCTGAAGGGGCGAAGAATGGGCCCGCCACTGCTGTTTGACCACTCATGGCATGCTCCAATAAAGTGTGCTATTCATCCCTGCTCCCTTTCACTGAGTCACTATGGGGGGAATTTAGGCTGGGTGCTTATGCATGGAGTACCAAGGAAAGCTGGCGAAATAGATTTAATGGATCTCTACGATTCATGCACACATAGACTGAAGGTGGCCTTTTTCTCTTCACTTCCTTTGCCTCCCAGCTCTGTGCTTTTGTGAGGGTCCAAGGGGTGGTGAAGCTTTTAAGCGAAACAAGAGTCTAATTTCAAACGAACTGCAAGCGATCAGAGGAAAAAACACATTGAAAATGTACATCAAAGATTGAGCGAGCAAATATCGTTTTGTATTTCTCCTTTGCATTCCAAAAGTGTAGAAAAAAATATGCATGGATGAGCAAAAAGGAGTAAACAAATTTCAAACGGCTGGAGGAAAATGTATATCAAAAAGTAGCGAGCAAATTTGTTTGGTCTTTTTTGTTGTTTTTTGCAATTTTTGCAACAATAGTAAAATTCTATACAAATTTCCTGCTAACATTTTTAAAGGCTGTTGAACAGATTCTTAAAGACCTCTGATTGGCTATTGTGTTCACATGCACAAAATGCTAGCGGGAAATGCAGGTCTGGTAACATTTTAAAATGTTCAGTACTCAACTGGAACTGAAGTCTGTATTTTGATGACACTATTTTAATGTTCTGGCCCATTAACAATAAATAGCTGATAAATATGCTGTATACCGCTTTGATTAGATTTTAACTAAAATAAAACAGTTTAGGCATCACAGCATTACAATGAACAATATGAAAATGGATATTCATTTTAACATTTGTTTAAAAATTTAACAATGCAAATTAAATTGATGTTTTTAAAGATTAACAGCCTGCATAATTCTATCTTGAATATCGAATGATACCATGTGTGTGCACACAAAGAAAAACTCTAATATCGGTCAATCAACAGCATCGTTTTAAACACAGCACATTAATGGAAATTACATAAATGAATTATTTTGGTCTCATACACAAAGAAATGCAAGATTTAAATTGACAACCTCAGATTTTTAACTACTAAGCTACTTCACCCATAACCGGTCATTTAACCGAACGACGCATAATTAACTATTAACCCATTCAAATTTAGAGTTTCACTATATTCTGCATCGCCACGAAAATGAAGTGACTTTTCTATGGCATATCAAAAGGCACTTATGCATCATCAAGCCGGTCTAATGCCTCTTTGATTGTAGCCCACATTGGATTTTAAATAATGACAAATGACGCACTTTTACAAACTGCCTGAGGAGCGTTTTTAGAGCAGCGAGCCCAACTTAATGCCACGAGGTGTTAACGGATTGATTCTCCTAATCTGTTCAGCTACACCGCTTGTCAGTGTGGGGCAGCTGAATTGTCTTAAGACAGCCTGGTGTGCTGTGTGTTAACCAATTTCACGGCCATCTGTCACGCACAGTTAAACTTTGCGCTGCCGTGTTGAGGGGAGGGAGAGCCCTGAAGAAACGGGAGGAGGAGAGGAAGGGAAAAAGAAGGGAAGGGAAGGGAAAGCCGCTCTGTCGCTGAGGCCGGGTAGAATGCATCACACAGCGGGGCTGTGTAGCCGTCCTCAAGTTCATTCAGAGCACTGAAACCAGACCAGTGACTTTTCTTCCCAGCTAATTATGTGGAAACTGCAAAGACAATAAAGCATCTGGTGGTCTTTCTTCCTGGTTTCAATTTTTCTCAATATTGTGACAGGCTAATGCATTGTGTCTGACTCAGCCATCCCAGCAGGGATTGAGTGAAAGGCAGGGTCAGGAGAGAGCAAATAGATGAATTTATAACTTTGCCTTTTCACATTAAAGTAGCGAGATTGTTTCACTGGGACCCACTCCGCCCCCTCTCGCTGTCCCTCCACAGAGACCGAGACTCTCTCTGAAAACATGTTTTGTCTGTGCCACCCAAACTGAGTCTGGCCTTCCCTTTCTGAGAGGCCTGGGTCACCACTGTTGGCCAACCTCCCTATTCCTGCAAAACCTCCTAACACAGAGCCGGTGAAAAGAGAGGAGACCCGGTTCGGACGTATCTGTGCTGATGGAAGAGAACGATCCGAGGGGAGAGGAATTACTTTTCTTAATAAATGCTTTTCTTAGCGCATTGATGATAAACAAAAAGTCATCGTTGCATTATGTAGTATCCCTTCCGAGACAATATACAGAAGAATTATGCAAAAATGTTGATGTTGCTGCTTCAGCGATTCCTTAAAATATGCGCTTCAAAATGGCATATTTTGCAGCAGACATGTTTGCATGCAACAACTACACCCTAGATGTCACACCACTTGCAAAGTAGACAGCTTTTCTAGATGATAACGAAAGCAATTTTGTTTTGTTACGTCACTCTGTGTGTTGAATGTGTACTGTGTAGACCTATGTGACTGTTATGAAGAAGAAAAAGGCTTACAATAGTATCTGTCAATAAATAGAAACATTATTTGAAAACGTAACTATTATGATGTACAGGAAACAGAAATAAGTATGGTTAGTGATCTGTGGCCAACTTGAGAATTTGGAGTCATACGATTTATGTAAATGTAGTTATATGAAATATAACTACATTTACATTTATTGATAACACGCATGAACTAAATTTATTTTCTATCAAGAATGCATTAAACTGATATAAACCGATACTTAAGACTTTCATCATTTTACAGAAGATTTTTCATATGCTGAGCAGCTCTTTTTAATCTTTGTACTCAAAGAATACAGAAAAATAAAATCATGGTTTCCACAAAAATATTTACTACTAAAACACAAATGTTTTTCATGTTGAATGTTTTTGTTGATCACAAAATGATCGTGTGACTGAAAATTGATGAATGATGCATGATGAATTACATTATAAGATATATTCAAATGTTTGAACTGTTTTACTGCATATTTTATTAAATAAATGCAGCCTTGGTATAAAGGTATAAAAGACATCTTTAAAAAATTGGCCCAATATGGACCCAATATGGACCCCAAACTTTTGAACAATAGGGTAGGGTATAGGGCTATATATTTTTTTTATCTGCAGAAACAGCCATATTGTTAGGCCCTAATAATACTTAATGAATAAAGATAAAGAAAGATTATTTTTTTAAAGTAATAGAATTAATAATACTAGTAATTATAGAATAGATGCTATATAACCTAACAAACAGCCAACCCTTATCAACTGCATTATACAAAAATCATCTGAATTTCTCAGAATGCAACAACAATGATTCGACAATGATTGTCATTTGCTAAAAGCTCAACAGTGGCTCAGCAAGCAGACCCGAAAGCAGAATGCCCTTCTGGTGGCAAGAAAATCTTGCACCCTGTACACCCGATCATCCTCAAGTCACTGCTGATCTTTTAGAACCCTCCATTCCCCCTCTTTTCCCCCTTAATTAAATGTGCACTTCATTAATGTAAATTGAGGGGCTTTAATGCCCTTGTTGAAATTCTGAAGAAAGTGCTGTGGCCTCATGTGAAATGCTCAGGCATCATTGCAAATTAGATTAGGGACCAAGAAAGGCAGTAAAATTAGAATGATAATGGTTGATATGGCTGCCTGACAGGCATGACTATTCAAGGATCAATGGGACGTAGAATGCCTAGCGAAAGCCCACTCTCAAAGACTTGGACCCACGTCAGCCTACAGATGTGCCTTTTGGAAGCACTTTAAATTAGTTTAATTTGGTAAATGGTAGGGATTTAGAAGCTCTTAGCCTGCCTATAACAAGACAGGAATACATTGAAATGTTTTGCTATTCTTTTATTAGCATAAAATAGGATTGAGGGTGATTTGCATTCCCAACAAGTCTACTTTTTTTTGTTCATTTACTTTTTTTTTATTTAAAATAGCATTTTCAATCCATATCTCATGCCTGGACTTTAGAATGAACCCTTTTCCCAAGCTGCTTTTCATTCTACTTAATCCTGTTAAGGATGGGAATGGGGGTTGATTTTATTCAAACTAATCTCATCAAACACACCAATTACAAGGTAATTTTGATTAAAAACCAATGGCTGAAAAGAGCTAAAGACGTTTCCTTCTAACTTAAGATTCATAGCTGTTTGGGAGATCTCAGCCTATCCCTGTCAAAAGCTGCTAAAGCATCACGTCCAACCTGAAGTTCATGGTTTAGACATATAAACAGTGGCACAAACCCACTAACACGTCTGAAAACAAACTATCACCGAGTCAATGAGGAGGGAAAAAAATTCTGGAAACTGGCCACGTCGTGCTGCTTTGTGCATGAGGACTGCTGCTTTTAATTCGACCCCAATCCTTTTCCATAATCTGACATCACTGACTTACTTTGTTTACTTTCTCGGTAAACAGCAGCAGAGCTGTAGTGTGCTGTTGAAAAGAGAGAAGCCATGTTTAAGCTGGGGGGAGCTGGGTCAGAGGAAGTGACTTTTAACTAGTTTGGTCTTTAGCCACTTAGGAAATGCAAAGAGAGGATTACACTGAGATCTCCTGCATTGTTAGGCAGTGGAAGATGCACTTTGCCTATACTGCACATGGGACGATTTCTGGAAGCATGTTAAAATTGGGTAAATGAGCAGGACTGCGGCAAGTGACTGAATATATTACATAAAAGTGATGGTGATTATCCACCTTATTTTATTTCTCATATTATTCTCCTATATACAAAAGTGAATAATATATATATATATATAGTAATTTAATGCATAGATGCCTATTTTATATTTATAAAATAATAATATTTGTTAATATAAAGTTAATTTATAAAAGCCTTAAAGGTTTACATTAACGTTACCTTATTCTTAGAGCAAATCCACAACAAAAGCGATCGTTCTTAACAAAGACAACAACAAATGCCCAGAGAATCCCCATTAATATTCCCAGTGTCACCCCACAGAGGGAGGTCTTCATGAACAAAACAAGCTCATTTATCGGGCAGCAGGTCAGTACACTAGATACATCCGCACGCTATAGGATACTCACGAGCGGAGGATAAACACAGGTGTCAAACCACCTGTAGACAACGCTGAAATACCAAACAGACCTTAGAAATGCAATCCATGTATCTCAAACACGAATCTCGGGACGAGATAGTTAAACTAATCCTGGTAATCACAACGCAGCAGTATATAAACAAACGCTTACCTCACTACTGTGATAGTTGGTCCGGTGTAGCGCCAAAACAAACAAACAAACAAACAAAAGAAAGAAACTGAATCTGTTCACCTGCACCGTCCTTCAGGATTAGGCTGTAAACATACGAATTCGAGAGCAAAAAGAAATAGCTAATAACTAAAAATCTTTTTTTTCTTTCTAATAACTAACAATGTGCTACTATCGAGGGGTGGTTATTATCAAAAACGTTTCCTGTTTCTTCCATAAACGGAACGTCAGATTAAATTGGAGTGAATCGGTTCGTTCAGACGGTTCATTTAAAGGAACTGATTCAAGTGATTCACCAATGCATGTGTTCTTTTAGTAGCGATATAGGCCTATTTACATAATGCAGTTTTCCAGTTAAGATATAAAAGTTTTCTGATTAAATATATATTATAATATAATATATAATTAAAAAAATCTAGCCTGTATTTTAAATAAAAAATATCTCCTCAAGAGATTCAGATAAAGATTTCAAGTTTCAAAGTTGGTCCTCTAGTATCATATTATCAGCATTGTCAAGAGAACAAACAAATTTATTCTGAAAATGCAATGAGCAGATCTTACCACGTTCATTAAGTGAAATGATTTTATAGCCTGGCTGGTCTAAAAGGGCAGCAGAAAGCTAATGAGACCCCTATAGGAAGTGAAGCCCCTGTGGCCAACCCTGTAATTAATCAGCTTCCCCTCTGATTATGGTGTCCATCAACAAGAGACACACTGCTGTTTGCTTCACCAGGCTTGGAATTAGACACATATAAGTGAAGTCTTCAACTGATGTTCCCAGTGTACAAAGCACTGAATCGCTGCAGGTAAATGCAGGTCTTTTTGATTTTAGCTGTAATCAGAACTATTATGTGAATAATGGATGATACATAAAAAAGGCTATATCTGATACAAAAGTCTTTTTCTAGCTTTTTGATTACCCATTCAATTACTCCTTTAATATGTCTTGGCCATCCGCAACCCATCCCCCTCCAGGAGTCTCTTCAGCAAGGATGCATGTCCTCCATGGGCTGGGATCAATGTTAAAAAGTGGAATTAGTCATTCTAAATCATGCAGCAGTGGTCGAAGGGATGGCCTCCGAAAATCATTAGACAATCATGTATTCCTATTGATTTATTCAAAGTACCTGGACTGAAAGCAGATTAAACAGCAAGTAAAAGGAAGCTAATGCTGATTAAATGGCAGTGGGATGGGAGGTCCTCGGGGTATGTTTTTGTCCTAATCAGTAGGAAACAATACTGCTGCAATCACTGGTCCAAACAGGTCTATTAAGGGCCCTTTACTTGACATATTTATGTATTTCAAATACTGGAGCGCACATTAAATTGAGTTTACTCACAGCACCTTTGCATCTAGTTATACAGTGTATGACATCCAGAGGACAACATGGATGATCCCATATGTGTGTGTGTGTGTGTGTGTGTGTGTGTGTATATATATATATATATATATATATATATATATATATATATATATATATATATATATATATATATATATAAAACAGTATATATTTTCTGTTTCATTTTAAAAATAAATCAATTTTATGCTTTTTAATTAATTCAATTTTAAGCATCAGCACACAAAAATTATCGTCCCGAAAAATTAAATAAAAGTGCAAGTAATTTTAGTACATTGTAAGGTATAATAACGTAAAACAATACTAAAATACTATAGAATACGATTTACTTTTTTGTCGCACTTAGACATGAATATGATAAAACTGAACTAGTAAGCAAATTGTAAAAATCATTTTGGTAAATATTTTTGTGATGACAGTAATTGAGTTGCAGTTACATTCTTCATTTAACTGCACTGTATTGAGCTGAAGTTTAGGCATAATGTAACACCCCTAGAAGTGAAGCAGACGTATTTAAACAGCTGTGAGTCAACAGTGTCTTCTCTCTGGTATGGCGCCTGTCCTCTACAGTGTTTAACCAAGGCTCCAAATCACACATCTTTGTCTGAGCCAAACAGAGCAAGTACGGTCTTGTTTGAACATTTTCTTTTGACACATCTTAATACATAAGTTCAATTCGATGAATCAAAATGTGAGAAGTATGCACTGACAACAGACATAAATACATGATGTGGATTTATTTATACATGTAAATAAAATGTGCAATTGTAAATGTTACTAGATTTATAAAATAAGTGAGTTTTTAAATTGTTAAACAGTTTAAACAATTGCAGACAACGGGAAAAATAAATGCACATTAAAAATTCAGCTTACTATATAAAAAATATGCGTTTTCTATGAGTCTATGTGCTTCATGGTAATTAAAAAAATATTATGATTGTGAACATATTTTGCTACTACATATTTTACTATTTTGCTGACTAGGTTGCCACTTGATGCCCAATGTAAAATCCGGAAAACCAACTGAGATCTACTGCTGTGCTGCTGTCTGAGGATAATTTCAGGTAATGTAGTTCAGCATTGAGCTCAGTTAAAGTCATAGAATCTGAAAAGTCATTTGTCTGTTTTTCCCACAAAACAGATCTCCACAGGCAAGTGGACCATGACAAAACCAGAACAAAGCAAAAAGTCAATTCAGCCTGAATGAAACCTGAGGTAACAAAGAAAAATCATGTCATTTTGAGAGAAAGAGAGAGAGGGTCTGTATACAGAGGGGCTATAGCAGGATTTGATATAGCATGGTTATGCTTGAAATCAACTCTGAAGCACAGCCTGCTTGTGTCAAGCCATTGCACAAAGATCAATACTTGTTCAGTACAAACATACAAAAATAAAAGCCTGTTCATGGGCCGGCTTTTTTTCTCGTGCCTTGAGGATCTACATTGACAGCAGAACGGGGGACTGGGTGGGCTACATGAGGAGGGTAATCAATGAGGCAAAGGGTTGAGATCTACTGATTTACTCCTTCTGTGGGTTGATTAGGCTTTAGGGACATTTGAAGCAAGCAGAAATCATTACAGCAGAATGCGTAATCCATATCAACATCAGCTCCGGAAAGATTTGGATGTGATTCGACTGATGCATGTGCATAAATCAAGCTTGTACTGTTTGTAAATGAAGCTGAAGTAAGACTGAACATCTATAGGTATATATATATATATATATATATATGTGTGTGTGTGTGTGTGTGTGTGTGTGTGTGTGTGTATATATATATATATATATATATATATATATATATATGTATGTATGTGTACTGTGCTTATTTCTTGTATACATAAATACACAGACATACAGTATGTTTTGTAAATGTTTATATGCATATGCATTTATATATTTATATATAAAACATAACATATTTTTATGTTATATATAAACGCATATGTTTCTATGTCTAGCTACACAATATATTATGTATATATATATATATATATATATATATATATATATATACTTTTTTCTCCATTTCTCCATTTCATTTATTATTACATGTTTTTTTTTCCCCAAAACATTTAATTTCCAACTTTAAATCAGATTGTGAATTCCACAATTTATATGTGTGTACAGATGTTTTGGAAGTCACTGAAATAGTAAATAAGTCTGAAATCTATTCAGCGCAGCTAATGTTTAATCCAAGTTGTTGGCTTCACTCTCTGGTATTAATTTGCCTTCAATGCCCTTTTTGTTGACAAAGGTAAACTGATGACAGTTTAGAAAAGCCAGCACTCGGCCATGTGGAAAAGGAAAAAAAAAAGATGTGTTGACCCTTTCTAGATTGAATTTAGCACAAGGCTGGATAGCAGCAGTTGCAGACATGATGGATTATTGTAATGACCACCTCCACGGCCTTTTTGTCATGTTTAAATGGCAATAAATTTAAGCAGAAAGCAGAAAGCACAAACCACGTGTTTGATGTGTAAGTAAAATCCACTTCATCAACCATGTGCATATTAAAGTATTGCCAAATTGCAAAATTGGGTTGGCTTATGTTTAATCTCTATTAATATTTATACAGTGTTAAGTGAAAAACATTGTAAAAAAGGTATAGGTGTCTTTTCTGCCTAATCTAAATAATCAAATGTAGTCAGGTTAAGGTTAGCTCATGCTACATAAGATATTTAACTCAAAATAAAAACAAATAATTACTATGTTACAACACGTTTTCAGGTTGTTTTTAACCATTAGAAGGAAATTGCACTAATGAGTACTGAAAGGGCCTAATAAGATAACTAAAGCATGAGAAAGAAATAGGATGTCTGAAAACGTTCAGTCAGCTTCAGTTTAACTTTAACGCAGTGTTTGCTAATGGATGATTTTTCATGTTCTGAGCGTTGTGGATGAGAAGCTGATACCGAGCGTCTTTCTGTGAGAAGCACTGCATTTGCTGTCGTTTAAGAATCTCCTGGTCGATACGTTTGGGAGTGCAGAGGTATGAGTCTCTGCTGGCCTTATCTTCTGCCCTCCTCCTCTTAACACCGGTGATTGAGTGCTGGATATTAGACCTCAGGCCACCACATATACACACACATCACACTCTCTCACACACACACACACACACGTCACACATATATTACCCAGGTTGAGAGCGATAGCCAGTTCCCACATAACTCACGAGGAGCTAGGAACAGAAAAAAATGGAAGTAAAGTCAGGGATATTAGTTTCTTTAATAAGTAATAGCATTTAAACGAAGGTACCACGCTGAAAGTCGAAAACTTTGCCATTGTACAAAAGCAGGATGACAGAGGAATGGAACAAAAGAGACAAGTTCATCTATTTGGTGATGGACAGAGTGCCCAGGCAGGGGCAAACAGTCTATAACAGCATGTAAATGAAGTAGCCTGTGCCAACACACCAGCGCTGTCTCTTTATCATGAATAAATATTGGTGGTTCTCACCATCCAGCTTGGGTGCTTGCTGTCTGACAAAGCCTTGTGCAACACCACATTCCAAACATCCTGTTGCTACACTGGATGTCTTTATAAAGGTGGAAGAGCCCTGTGATCACTTTATCAAAGGACAGGTTAGATGGTAAACACAAAGTCATTAACCTTTGACCTTAATGAATTTTAGCCCAGGAGAACACCACCTGACCATCTGTTTGAGAAAGAGATTTTCAGGAGCTTCGTATAGTCACGTAAAATATATTCTTATTTGTTAGTTTTAGTATTATTATTACCTTTTAATTCAACAGCAAACATTAAGCAGCAAAACTGGTTACAGCATGAATATTGATAAAAGATATTTCTAAATGAGTACTAAATCAGCATATTAGAATGATTTCTGAAGGATCACGTGACACTGAAGACTGGAAATGGCCTCGGATTTACCATCACAGAAATAAATAAAATATATTAAAATAGAAAACACTTTTAACTCATTTATTTTAGTGAATGTTCTTTTTTTACATTTACTAATAGACTGTTAAAATCGAAAGTTGTGTCTGCTAACAATTTTCTAATGGAAGTGAGTTGATGTTAACTAAAAGCTTAAGAGTTGAATGTTGAAATGGCGTAATGGTAAAAATATGAACAAATACTGTAACAAATGTGCTCATTGATATTTGATGTTATTTAACACATTAACTTTTAATCTAAAATATTAGTTAATGTTATGCAATGTGACCTTACTGTAAATTGTTACCCAATTATTTATATTGTAATAATTATTTGTATAATTTATAATATAACATAATTACAGAATTATAACATAATTTATATATAATTGTCACAATTATATAACCAATATTAATTGTTTTCCGTTTATTTAGATTTACAATGTTGTATTCTATTTTTAATCAAGTAAATGCAACATCAAGAGACTTAAAAAAAAATACATTTTGCGAATTTTATGGGTTAAGAAAAACTGTTATTCTGTAATGTCCTATTTCATGCTAACACTTTTACATGGATCATGTAGTACATTGTAACATTAATAAAAGTTTTTAAAGACATCATTTTTTTAATGCACTTTTTTGTACAATTGCTACGTCACTATCTACTATATTAGATCAGTACTATATTAATCTGTGCCTCAAGCAGAACCAGCAGAGAACCACTGCACTTTAACCATATTCTATTTTATGGGGCTTGGCAACACAAAAATCTTTTCAAATAAAGAGGCAACAGACTAGAGGAGCCCTGCGAGGAGTAGCAAGATTGCTAAATGTGACCTAAACAGGCAGCCATCTCCAGACCTGATTTGAAGGAGTGTCTCCAGTGACAGAGCGCTGTCTCCTTCATGCTCCGCTATAAATGGTTCCACTGTCGGGAGAGAATGGGTGGAATAAACTTCACTCTCCAATCCCCTGGCCCATTTAAACAGCAGATGAAAAGGTGGAGGGACAGGCAATACATGTTACTCCTCTTTCATTCGCCGCCCGGCAGCTGATAAACAAAACAGCGAATATCCAGTGCATTTCTAGACAGCCGCTTTTCACCTGTCACTCCACATAAAGAGGATTCTCGCATGCCACTTTCTCTATTGCTGTCATTCACACAGCAGCTTCCCAAATGAGGTTGTATTTATCATCTTCTCTCGCTCTCTTTCACACTCTCTCTCTCTCTCTCTCTCTCTCTCTATGTCTCCGATGGCATAGTGACACAAGATTAATTCCAGTCAGCTGCTGAAAATAATTATTGCATTATGGGAACAGTGATCATTATTTAGAACATGATTAAATATGTCTGCATCTATTGACTCGAGGCCCCGTGATTTATGTATTTATTTAGTCAATAGTCTAATGTAAATGATGTAATTAATTATAGATAGTGGTGTCGGGTCGTTGGTGAGAGGAACCAGGCGTGCCGCTTTGTGCCGCTCGCTCTGACAGATGTGAGAGGAGGTTTCGGAGCAGTTCGGGGAATTCCTCGGCCCCACAGATCTATTTCTTTATCTGTCTCACCTCCGCCCCGTATATAGGCTCTACATCTCTCTCTCTTTTCACGGCTGCCATTACAACTGATATACTTCTGACAATACACTCGCTCCTCATTCATTCTTCAAACTGAGATTAGTATAGGGCACGGTTTAGCTCCCTGAACGGTGTAACAAGTGGAGGCTGTGGGATGGAGAAACGGGCTGAGCGTCAAAAGGACTTGTTCTCATTTGCAGCCGGGTAAAAATGAATGTTTTTCAAATGAAGCTAGATGAGCCTGAGTAGATCAGGCCGTTCCAAGAGCTTTTTTTCACCTCTTGTGAAAGGTAGAAGACTGTCATCGTGATCATTGCCCTAGTACGGCTTGAGTCTTACTGAAATAAAAAAATATACTTGAATTTTATTTGGAGTACTGCTTGTGCACAATGCACATTTCTTAACATTAAACCTAAAATGTGTCACTATTGATGAGATTTGTATGATCTTTGAATAATATAGGTCTTTAAATTCAAAATATTTGAATAAAATTGCGTTAAGTAAAAGTAAAAGTAAAGTAAAAGTTGTTCCAATTTATATCTATTCTATCAAAAAACTAAAATCTGTAAAATGTGTATAATAATTGAATGGGTTTTTTTTGTTATATGTATAATTTCTATAGAAAATTAGAATTTAAATATATAAACATATTTTAAATACGCATCAAGTTGTATATATAATGATGTGTTGTATATCTATTTATCCTATAGATAATATATAATAATATATAATATAATATGTATATGGTATCAATCAACCTTCCGTCAGTATATATTGCTTATATATGTTTCTGTATTTTATTTAGCTATAACAGATCAGCAAAAATACATTAATTTCTCACTATGTCTTTATTATAAAAAATAGAATATTGTAATTATATGTATTGTTATTGTATTGTAGCCTGTGACAGATTTTCTGGATACACACACACACATATATATAAACAATTTAAGTATATTTATATATACATATTCTCAGAAATAAAGATACAAAAGCTGGGGCGCTTTTAAACAGGTATTCTTTTGTACCTATTTAAATATGTGCACTTTAAGTACTTAATATATATACATATATATATACATATATATATATATATATATATATATATATATATATATATATATATATATATATATATATATATATATATATATATAACAATAAACATGAAATTTTAAGTAAATGTAAAATAACTCTTTTAACCTTGCAACCCTTCAGAAGCATAACTTTATATTAGGCTACTTTATTACAATAAATTCAAAATAACTCAAAATAGAAAAGGCCCCCGATTCATAGAACGGCCCAGAAGGATGACTGATTTGTTTACTCCCCGTGAAGAAAATCTTTCTCCTCCACACCGCCCTATTCCCCCTCTCCCTGCGGAGCGCTTCATGACTGCTTCCCTCCCAGAAGGATCATTCGGTCAGCCTCCAGTCTCACTGGGACCTTGAAGTCACGTAGTGTCCCTTGTCATGCCAGTGAAGTGATTTCCATTTTAATGTCACACTTCTAATCTCTCAAAGATGCAATGTACAAGACACAAAGGCTTTAAGTGCTCTTCATATATCACTCATTCCCAGAGCTTTCACTCAGGTAATCATCACAATTGCTCTCCATATCTCAATATCTGCAATAAGAGTCCTGCCCGGCCATGGCTTACAGCCTCAGAGGAGACGGAAATTTGTAGGACATCATCCAGTTCCCCCCGCCACGCGTGTTTTGTGCCACACGGGGACCGAAATAAGTGAACCCCATCCATTTAGCTGTGTCAATATTCCGCTCATTTGGGATTCCTTTAATGGATCCATATCCTGCTAAGATGTTATTCGCTGACCCTAATGATAATGGCACTCTGACTGCAATAATCATTAAAAAAACTTTGGCAATAAAAACTCACATTTTAAACGCCTTGCGCTAATAGCCGAAGGAAAAAGACCAGAATGCGTTCACAAACAGACAAAACAAAAAAAAAAACGGTCTCAGATTAATCAACCCCCGTTAAACCTCAACATACATCTTCATGCATTTCCTCCTATCCTATCAAAAAGCAATCTAAGATTATATGCAGAGTATATGTTTGCAGTAAAGCCAGCGTAGTAGAAAACCACCATGAGCCCATCTGGAGCGCGATCAAGCTGTGTGGCTATACACACTGTGTCCGGGTGACTGCTCATCTGGCACACGGCACACCATCATTTTTCCCTGTCACGGACAGAGGGAGGAATTTGCGGAGGAACCCCACCGTGGAATGTTTATATTTCATAAACAAAATGATGTTTTCACCATTGGCTGGGACCAGGTGGTTCCAGTTGCTGAATTTCTCCTATGCCTGACGCAGATTATTAATGCGCTCGAGTAACTGTTAATTTCACTTTGGGGGAATGATTTATGGGCAGCCTAAGAAGAGAGGCATAATCTAATTGAGATCAGAATAGCTGTTTCTCCTGTAGTCACGGCAGTCCCATCCAGATGGGGCACTATGATTAATGCCTAATGAGCAAATAATCCATGAAATTAATATAAAACCATTTTTTAACAACGCGGCTCACTTTAGGAGGGAATAAATAAATAAATTGAGACGGAAGTGTTTCTTTCTTCTTTGTGTGTGAGCGGCTGCAATCAAACGGTGGAAAAGGTTCTCCTTCGGTTAAGAGATTGGATTGTTTGCTCGCCCGGTTTGCAAAGGGAAAAAAAAAAACGAAACGAAACAAGAAAAGCGAGATTTGATGGTAGGGCGGACCCAAAATGCGACGGCTGGAACAATTACATACGCATTTAAATATCAAAATGCCAAACATTATCACAGCCAACTAGAAAATAATCAAAACAAAATTACTGGTGGTGAAACAAATTATTTTGTGCGAATGTCTGCCAATGGCTCGACGTGGGTTTGGGGTTTTAACTCGAAAATGGATCCAATTACATTAGACACTTTAACAGAGGTTTCAGATGGGGAATAATATGCAATAAATGCCACAGATGAACGGCTTATTAAAGTTAAAATGTTGAACACGGGCTGCAGAATTAAACTTAAAACCAACTACGATGCACTTTAAATGATTTATGTTTATCGAAAAGCCGTATTGCAACGAAGGAGCAGATCCTGGATCAGAAATATCTGATGCTTATGTCTGAAAGATCCATATTAATAAATTGCTGACATCTTCCTTAGCCATTGATTTTTCATGATGGTTTCATTGGTGAGCACTATAACATACTTTAGCGGTACCTTAAGCTGGGCAGCTTGACCAAAAATCATTGAAAGTCCTTTTTTAATGCTTCATTACTGAAATGGCCTGCTCGCATCATTCAGCCCGGTTCCTAATGAGGTGAAGTGTAAATTTAGGTCAACAAAAAGACCTCCTTACGCAATTACGTCAGGTTATTTATTTAACCCACTCCGACCAGCACTGTTTACATTTCATATAGAGTTTTTCCAATTTAAACAGCTGGATTGTTGCTTTTTAGGACCGATGTGTGACTTTCCAAGTCTCACATCTGATTTCATTTTGTGGTTCAGTTAGTGTTATTTTCTTCAAATGGATGAACACATTGTTTATGACTTTAAATCAAATTAATTTTAAGCATACAAAAACGCACATAGTTCAGTTATGTTGTTCATAGATTAATATGACGTTAATATTTTATATTATTAATATTACTTTCCTGTATCCACCAGTCATCAATCTGAAACTAAATATCGTTTTATTCAGGTGAGCAGCAACACGGAGAAGAAAGACTTCAATTCACTTTGAGAGCAGGGCTGCACTTTCCACTCCATAAACACCTAAGAATTAGATTGGACACACTTTAACTCATTGGCTGTAAATTGGTGAGACTTTGAGGTCACCCGACTTTACTGAGCTATTATAATGTGTCACTGAGTGACCTCTTGGAGAAACATATATATAACAAGACATCTCGCCTGTTGCATTGTTGAGGGTAAGAACTGTACACCACAAACACCCCTGCTTATATCACTCACAGCAGATAATTCAGGAAAACTGAATTATTGAAACACTTTATTGCTTTTAGTGTCAAATGTATCGAGCCTGCCGGGGTGTGTGTGTGTGTGTGTGTGTGTGTGTGTGGGTGGGTGGAAGCTGAGATTGATTGTCTTTTTCGCAGTGGTTTTACATTTCTGCATGCTGTTAAGTCTGCTCCCTGTCTCTTGTTGGTTGCTGAAATAATTATGTCAAGTAAAAACCAGTAGGAAGGGTTTTCTCCTTCTGATTTAGCAATTGTGCATGACACAATTATATATTACATATCAAATAATCCAGTTTTGCGAACTATTGTGTGTTACAAGAAAATAAAGAGATTTGTATGCAGGTTCTGAGCTATCAGATACGTGAAGAAGTAAAAACTAAAAGTAAAACTGTTATTGTCTTAGGACAACTTTTTTGATCCACTTCAAATGTTGACTACTGCATGCTAAACAATCTGTAAAATCAGTTTTGTAGCACTTAATTTTTAAAATGTAAAATTCTTTAGCTACTGGAAACCTCATTACCGATCTTCAATCTCCAAATCTGGCCAGTATATCAGCCCTACTCTCTCACTCTCTGCTTATATCAGCCTCTGGAATTAGGTTGAGAGCCATAAAATCCACCGCTATAAAATAGGTAAAACAAATAAAAGCTGATTTGCCAAGAAAATAAACTAAAGGCACATTTCAGAACATGCTTGAAAAGATTGATCTGCTGACTTGTGATTTTTTTATGCCTTATATTTTCATTTTGGGATGTGTCAAGTGGGCCCACGTAAACATGTACTTTTCATTTCAATTGATTTGTTACATTATTATATTATGTTATAATTCTTTAAAATTATAGCTCCCAATAGGCATGCAAGGTCTTGGCTACTTGGGTGGGGAGTGGATCGGGGTTCTTTTAACTGCCTGGGCTGCTGTGAGACAAATTGCTACAAATTGTGAATTTTCCATTTTAGAGGATTACAAAGAGGCCCCATTGAGCCGCTCTCCACGGCACACACACTAGAGCAGCAGGAAACCAGAGCAAAGCTTAATGAACAATGAAGCTGAGGGAATTATCTGAGTGACAGCCAGCGTCTTTTCAGCATGAGATCTCAGGAAAACTCTTAAGACACTGATACTCTTTAAGAAGGAAGGTGCCGCTTAGTGCAACAAAGTTTGGGAGAATTTGTTTCTTTCTTTATTAAAAATAAATAAATAAAATCTAAAATAATTTACTCAATAAAATAATCAGTTTTTATAATAAACTTGCATATTATTATTTAATTATTATTCAGTTATTAAAGAATTTAGTGTCTTTCAGTTGCACTTTTAATGTGGTTTCTCAGTTAAGCTCCAGTTCTAAAACAGTAAATAAACTAATAACTTACCACGCAACTTGAAATCCTGATTTATGAACCAGCTCCGGTCTGATTTTTCAAACATGTTTGTGCTTTGGTCCAGAGAAGGTTAATATTTACTCTCACAGTTGTCCCACGGGCCTTCAAGACCTGGCCTTGCTTGAGAACAGACACAACTTGTGTTGTCTGCAAGTGAGAGAGAGAGAGAGGCAAGACCCAGGAGAGCTTGATTTATGGTCGCGCGCCCCCAGAAAGCAGTCTTTTATGTACCTAATCCTGCCTGGGAAAGTTGGTATACATGATAGAAAGTTGTCAGTTCCACGCAGATAGGGTGAGCAAAACAAGGCTCAAACTGTTCTTTTTTCCTCCTTGTCAATTTGCTCCCGGGCTATAATGCTATTTTCCCATGCTCGCCAAGGCCCTGTCGTTTGTTTAGCAATGTCGCAATTGGGTGTTAATGCCTCTTTAGTTATGTCACCCCTGTCTGTTGAGGAGCAGGAGAGGCGCCTCTGCGTTTCTTCTCTCAATCCTGGGCTGTTTCAGCGAGGGGGAATTAAGACAGTGTTACTGTGAGGTCAGAAAGCGACAGCGCAAGGAATCTAATGCTTTTTACACCGTGACAGGGATGAATCTGATGTGTCCCGTGTGGCAGCTGCTCTTGTAAATAGCCCACATCAAGACACTTAGCCTATTATTATTGCGTTCGCAATAATGACAGAACGACTGTGCATCATCCCTGTGCGTATTACATGGCTGCAAATTCAGTAATTAAACACGCGGAGATGTGGAAATATTATTTTGAGTTAAGCTATTTTATAGTTTTATCTGTGATATTTTACAGAGGTTCCACTAAAGCTGACAAACGTTTAATTGAAAGGTACAAAACAATTTGACTATTAACAAGACAACCACTACAACAATATTTTGAGTAAAATTAAAGGGATAGTTCACCCAATAATGACAATTTCGTCATCATTTACTCACCATCAAGTTGTGAGCTTATATCTTCTGTTAAACGCAAAATAAAATATTTTAAAGAACGTTGGTAACCGAACAGTTCCTGGTGGTCGAGGGAAAAAAATACTATGGAATCACTGGGGACCGAAATATTGTACGAAATTTAAGTTTGGAACAACATGAGGGTGATTAAATTATGGCAAAAAATGCATCTCAATTAATATTTTAGGCTTCTGAGGTCATTTTAACCACAATCCATAACTGAGGTGTAACTGCTGCGCTTTATATGAAATTAACTGAAGCAGTTTGGTATAGAATCAGACATTATTAGTACATTTTACAATTATAAAAATATGTCAAGTAAATTTTGAAGTACAATTTTATTGTTAAACGTATGCCAGAAATGTTGTTATTCTTTACAACTTTGAACATTTTATGTGTATTTAATATTTAGAGCGTATTACCTAAAATATAAGAGAATGCAGGCATCTGATGATCTCAATCTCATCAGAAAAGATTTTGTATGATTTGCAGGGAAATGTACAATTTTCCACCACAAACCTAAACACTGTAAATTTATCTGACTAAATTAGCGACTAATTTTCCTCAAATAGTTTTGAATTACCTTTACAAGCCAAGAATGGTGATATTAAGAACCACGTAAAAAAGTGAATATTCATAAACCAAGTCCCGAGTTCAGTCACTGAAAATGTCTCTAAATTATGGTGTATCAAGACCGGGAACGTTCATATATAATCTATGCCTTTTGTTAGCTCAGAGGCTTGACACGGCCTTTCGAATCTAAACTTTTGACCCCTGGCCACCGTGGTACAGCTGATGGTGTTTGAGGAGAACGTAATGGGGCTCATTTCAGATGGAATCATCCCAAGTGTAAACAATGATTCTGATGCCTCATCCAGATTCTCCTCACACACTTAGATGAAGGAGATCCTGGCCTCATTACTGCAGCAAGTGAGACGATCATGTCCAGAGCCAGAGGGACTTGACGTTTTGCCCTCTTCCGCGAGGAGAACTTCTTACCATTGTCTTTAATACAGAAGTCATCCAGCCAATATTTTGTCAATGGCGCATTAAATAACTAATTGACATGATGATGGACGCCTAAACACGTTGTGTTGAGAAAAGCATGTATAATCATTTCTCAGTATGTTTCCCAGATTGTTGAATTATCTTCAAGTGGTGTGAAGGACAAAACCAAGTAGCTGTGTATTTATCTGTTTCGATTTTATTCGCAAAAAGCAACGCACATGCATGAACCTCTTCAATCTAAACTGTGTTTTTCCTCAAATGTCTTTCTTTTGGCCTCTTCAGAATTGTCTGTTCGACCTTGCAATCTCCATTGCAAACCAGCAGTGTCTATTTCAGCAAGAAGCCACGGTTTGTGTTTGTTTTATTGACTGGCCACAGACCAGAGTTGTACCTCCTTGGAGTTAAATGGGTTTTCATTTTTTTATTGGCAGGCCACTGACAGAGGTGTTTTATTGAAGCTCTTTAGAGTTTAACAGCTCAGGGCATCAGTGTGTGCTAAAGAGATGCCTATAAAATCAAACAAAATGAAATAAAATAAAAGTGAGATGAGAAACACCTCAAACTTAATGGGAAGTAAAAAATTAGAACCATTAACCTCAGGTGATTAAACGGTAGCAATGGCCTGTTTAGTTTTATCCCCTTGAGCATCATGTTTGTCTCATGTAGATCTCAGTGGTTTCTGATGTACACTTTTGCTACCATTCAGAAAAAGAATTCTGAATGTTCTCCAAAATGTCCATTTTTTTCCATATTTAATATTCCAAAAAAAAAGCAACATTGAAAATATTATAGAAAATTTATTTTTGAAAGATTTTGAATCATTTTGAAACAAGTCGACACAGTAAAAAAAAAAAAAAAAACGTTAGATGGACCTGCGACTAAAACATTTAAGAAAAACATCCCATGAATTATTTGCAAATAAATGTTTTGAGGACATTACGACTGAACAGATAACATTGAACGAAGGTTCTATTAATGTTACTGGAACAACGTTCTGCGAATTCTGGAAAAGCATTTATCTAAAAAGGTTATTGACCACACTAATCTGGATAGGATTTAAGTGCACAAAACATAAATTTTTAGCTTTCGAGAAGAGCATTTATATACTGCTCCCAATATTCAGTGACAGCAATAGTGACAAATATCTCTATGAAAAATAAAGAGGCTCGAATAGGATCACAGCCTGCTGAACTTGAGGTCCCGTCATTATTGATTATGGAAATATGCCTGACTGTGACCTAGGGATTTTATGAGCCTTAAGCATTGATTAAATACACACCAAAACATCTTTGGCAGTAAAATCATGAGTCCATTCAATTAGCGGCCCCCTGTCTTAAATTCTTCCTCTTTAAAAGCATTTCATTCTTTTATGTATTTACTCCATTGTCCAAATATTAAATTAAGCTCGGGCCATACTGATGGTGAATGACCTTATGTGGAACATTTGACCTCCGACTTTTGACAGAGGGGATCGTCTGGGGCTCTGGTCATGTGGTGGATCAGAGGGAAGAGGTCAGAGCAATGCACTTAAGTTTTTCTCTGCCCATGGTCCTCCATCCTTTTGCATGAGGCTACAGCCTTAGATTTGGCATTCAGATCAATAGATTCTCAAAGATTGACTTCATAAGTAGGTCATAAGAAGCATTTTAGATATTAGCGCCGGTCAGCAAGAGGCTGCACAGAGTTCATGCTCTGGTCTCTTACTTAAGCTCTCGCCCTAGCAATAAAACTGAGAAACATATACATGAATCATCTAAATTCAATAGGCAGAAGGAGAAAGAAAAAGGCTGGATAATAGTCTCCTCCGATAGATGATAGACAGTTAAACAACTGAGTGTTTGAATTAAACTCTTTATTTCTTAGGGGGTTTTTTTTGGTCTTCTTTTTTCCTTTGCTTTGTTGATTTGTTTGTTTGGGATTTGTTTTGATATTTTATTTATTTATTATTATTTTGTGTTGTTGAACTGACTTTTTTAATTACACTACTTTTATTTGTTTGTGTTTTATTTTTTTTTTTTTTACATCTTCTTTTGCCCAATGTTTTTGCTTTTTTATTTAAGCCTGTTTTTGAGTTACAATATTTTTATTTGTTCGTTTGGGGTATTGTTTTATTTATTTTTGAGGGCTTATTGTTTTTTTTTTTCTTTGATTTGTTTCTTTTTGTGTGTGTGTGTGTTAAACTAAAATGTTAAACTATTTCATTTGTTTGGTTTGGTTTAGTTTTTTTGCTTTGATTTTTATCTTTGCTTTGATATGTAACTGATTTATTTGTTTTGTTTAGCTTTTTACATTTGCTTTGATGATTTTTTTTTCGTTTTGTTTTTTTGTTTGTTTTTGTTTTGTTTCATTTTTTGTTTGTTTGTTTTGTTTTTGTTTTGTTTTTTTGCTTTGCCGTGCTGTGCTTGGATTTGCTTTTTTCTTTTTTTTATGGTTGTTATTGGTTCGGTTTATGGGCGGATTTTTGTCTCACATTTCTAAACAGATTTCAAACGTAAATTGCTGCCCGGTGTAGTTTTCGTTACTAACCTCAAACCTTAACCTGTTTCAAATAAAAATAACACTAACATCATCGTTTCAGCAGGCTGTATGTTTGCTGCAGGAGTTGCCCACATCTGGATCGTTGCAACGAGAACACATCGCTGCATCATGACTCAATCTAGTGTACGTATCGCTTTAAACCGCTAGCTAAAAAATATGAAAAAATGATAAAAAGATACGCCCGAGCTCATCAATGAAATCCACGCTGCGAGTTGGTTTAAAATTCCATATTTCAAGAAGCGAGCGCGCGGGTGCAGAAGATACCACCCCAGAGCTGCGGGATAATATCATTTCCATGTTCACTTTTTCATCATTTTTCATCAGACCCAATATTTAATGCTGTTAGCCAGAACGCACCGGCGGTCACAATGAAAAGCTTGTCAATGGCCGCATGTGTCAGACACACAGCCGCTATTGAGTGAGCTGTCTCTGTAATGGAGTGACGAGTCTGGGGAGAGACACCCCCTGAAACACATTTGGGTAATATGCCAGGGCAGTTCCTGTTTATCATGTGATTCATTCACGGACGGGCGCGGTACATTATGTACATAATTCACTGCTTACATTTGTCAAAACACGGGTTTGTATGAGAGCTAATGATCCGCGTTAAATTAATGACACCATAAAGGAGAAAAATCCACTGTTCGCGCAGGCATGACAGGATCCACTGGCCCTGCTAAAGCATTAAACTTATAAGGGGGTAATCAGGCCCCGAAAACGCCACATCCCGCCAAACACAACACGGCAAAAAGGCGTGGAGCATCCTACCGTACCACGCGCGGATCATAACGCGTTTTCAGGCCGCGTTTTATACGGCTTTCCACGGAGGCTAAACAAAATTATCAATAAATAATAATAATAATAATAAATTATGTGCATTGATTATATGAGGAATGCATATTCTATCTATCCAAAAAAAATTAAATATATAAAATATTGTTTGGTAGTTGTAAGTTTATAAGTGCTTTTATTATATTTATAATTTATGCCTAAAATAATAATATATATATATATATATATATATATATATATATATATATATATATATATATATATATATATATATATATATACATCAATGTGTATATAATATGATCTATTATCTTTATTTTTTCAAAAATTATCTATAACAGATCAACAGAAAATGCAGTAACTGCAATTTATCGTTATATTTATTATTATTATGTTCAATATATTCTCTTATTTATGTCTTATTTGCTTATCTGTGCTGCATATTTTCTGTATACATCATTCAGAAACGTCTATCGCCTACACACGCTCTTGATCCAATGTTTGGAGCTGGACGACACTTGCTTGGCTTTGTCTCTGTGTCCTCCAATAGCAGGAAGTACACTATCAGCTGATTCCCGCTCTACCCATAATCCTCTCTCTCTCTCTCTCTCTCTCTCTCTCTCTCTCTCTCTCTCTCTCTGCTCAATGTCACTATTGCTGAACGATACGAGACGTGACGGAGCTTCTCCACTACTTTAATTTCATTAAAAGATATAATACATTCAGGGTGCACTTTATCACCTTTTATTGTCTTTTTAATTCATCGCACTGGTCCTCTTTGTGTCGGCCATAACTTTTCTCCCGGCGAGCGACGGCTACGCATCTTGCCACACAATACAGCCCTAAATGCATGTATAATAAGGCTTTGATTTCAGTGGCACGCTGGGTCTCTCAGCCAGCCAGGAGAAATCTATTACTCCACTGCCATTTTCCTAAGTGTTTGTACCCTACCATGACCCTGCTACTTTATCTGTTGGTTTTTATTTTCAGAGTGCATGCTGTCCATATGTTACTCTAATAGTTGCTATAATTCTTGGCCAATAGGGCTCATGTTTTATTGGGAGTGAGTTAAAAAAAAAAAGAAGACAAAAAGAAAAAGACGAGGCAAGAATGCATTTTAATAAAAAACCTCTTTAGCAATACACTAATGGGCTGACATTGATGTATTTGCATAGAGATGAATTATACAAGCCCGGCTTGACGTGACTTTTAAAATATGATTGAGGAGGTTATTATTGCCGCACTATGCTACGTGTTAGCAGGTTATTTTAGCATGGCTAGTGCTAATAAAACGCAGGACTCAGGACTTGGCCGATGAGGGCAGTTTATTCATGGCCTGAGCCGTCTATTGAAGGTGCTCATTTTGCCATTATTCCCCCTCCAGACCCCGCCGCCATAAGCATTAAACAAAATGCCAACAGCTTGCTTTATGGTTTTCGAACAAGATTACATGCATCACGGTTTCCACGGAAATATCAACCAGCAGATCAGCATGCGAAAATGATTTCTGACAGATCATGCAACGGCTAGAGTTACGACCGCTGAAAATTCAGCTTTGGAATAAAATAAGTTTTATAACACATTAAAAGGGAAAACGGCTATTTCTAATTCTAACAAAATATCCGTTTAACAACTTTGGACGAGACTCGAAAGCATTGCAAATCTTAAACGCGCGATATTATACGCGAGACGCTGAATAATGTACGTAGAAATGAAGTTGCATGAATCAAAACCCACAGTCCTTCCGTCAGATTCGTTTAAATGTGCTTATCTTGGCTTGTTTGCCACCATCTGATTGCGAATCCAGATTTGTTTGTAAGCCACTGCAACTCGAGGCTTTGACAGATTATGAGAACATCATTAGACAAGATTACAGGAGATTATAAACACTAGAGTGTGTTCGTACCACCCAGGATGCCCCCCGAAAACTGAGAACAACACAAACACACTCAAAAGACCACGCATCGACCTCAAACCCAAACCTCTACCATCACCTGCATCTCTACGAGAGCAATGATTAACCAGACGGTTCATCTGCTTTTAAATGCTCTTAAATATAACCAAGCTGCTTTATTATGGACACGGTGTAATCGTAAGGGTAGAATCAAAAGGCGAAATAAGACAAAATCTTTCATGCATTGAAAATATCGCAGGAAGCTCATTGCCCTGTGACAAGCACCCGGGGTATTCATAATAGGGGATCCCAAGGTGCTCTTTATCAGGACTCTCCAAATGGCTGGGAAAGAGATAAGGCCTGAGGCGCATGTAAACCAGGGTTCATTCTCTACGCCCGCAGCCTCTCGTGACACAGTCTTGTATGTAATCTCTTGTAGTACACGTTCAACTGAGAGCACATCAATGGGGTTCTTTATCCAAAACACACAGTTATCAGCGCATTAGTCACATCACTAAATGTCAAATGACATTTTACCAAGCGCCACGGATGAAGATGTGCGGAGAGAAACGCACGGGTACCGTAGTACAGATGGGATGGGGTTTGGGGTTTTTTTGCGTGAGAATCGAAATGTAAACTGGCTCACATTCGGTTAATGCAGCCGGGATTTTCATTTTAATTTAAAAGAACGCACTCCACGGGAGGTTGAACTGCAAAAACAGGGGGAGGAATGTACTGCAATTTAGAGAAATTCGGAACAGGTAATGCATTCTGGGAAAAGTACCACCCTGGTCCACAAAAGTTCAACTTAACACACATATATGGGTGCAGTTTCGCCTATTTATCCTTTTTGGTTGTTTGTTTAAATATCAAAACTTTCGAAGGGATATATTAGTTCAAATGAAAAATCTCCAGTTAATTCAGTTCATTTTAATTATACTCTTTTACATTCCAATTCAAACTACAATTCTGCATCGAGATTTTAATTTTCTTTAACATAATAATATATGTGTGTGTGTGTATATTTATTATATATATTTGTTATATATATATATATATATATATATATATATATATATATATATATATATATATATATATATATATATATATACATATATTTACATGTATACTTTAAACTCATATCATTTATTTTATATGTAAATGTATTTAATATATAAACATTTGTCTTGAATACATGCATGCATATGTACGTAATAAATATAAACAGTACATTGTGCATATATATGTAAACAAAACTTTCATTTTTGTGATTAATCACGATTAATTGATGCCCACCACTAATGATTTTTTTCAAATTTCTATTCATTTTAATTCTACTTCCTTGCATTCGATTTCAAACGACAATTCCAGATCTTGTTTGAAGCTCAATACAATTTGCAGTTGTATGAATTCACATGAATTGTAATCTAATTTAATAATATCCTTACATTCAAATCGCAATTTTGCTCCCTGAAATAAAATGTTCAGGGGGGGCGGTTAATTTTTTTTAATATTATTATTATTCAACGTCCAGTTCCGTGAATTCATTTATACTCATATTTATGTTTTTACTCAGCATCCTTACATTCAAGCAACAGCTCTGCATCCCGCCTGCAGCTCAAATTAAATCCGTCAATTCAAAAGGCATTTCTGATTTGCGGCCTAAAAACCGGTGATAAGATCCGGATATGCACGTCTTCTCGGGTTCGAGGCTGTGGAAAGCGACTGCTATCCCTCAACTAATTAACCTCGCTTCCAACAAGTGTCTGATGGGAGAGCGGCGGTGACCCGGGATCATGTGGCCAGCTGCAGCCCCAGCACCGTTCCTGGAGCACTACATCAGCAGGCACTCAGCAGATGCTAAGATATCTCCCTGGAGGAACACACGCCATGTTCACCACACCTGGACCACGCTGACGGATCATAACTCTACCCAGATCAGGAGCAGAACCAGGTCTTTCCTGCATACCATTGGTCCACCCGCCATGCCTCCTCATATGGCTCACATACTCATATGCAAATATCTGAGCTGAAAACCTGCCATAAAAATGTATAACGAAGTTAAAATCGAGTAGTTATTGTTTAATTAGGAATCGGTTTAGCTGTGTCAGTCAAGCCCCGTTCATACTTACCATTAAAATATACAAAATCATTATTTTGCGAATAAATATGGGCGTGTAGAAAATCATTCCCCAATTTCGGCATTGTTAGTCAGTTCTTATTTCACGATGTCCTCGTTGGAAATGGCTTTGTACAGTAAGAGCTAATGAGCATATTCATGGATGTATTTTAATGCGAAGCAATCAGAGATTAATTATTGCAGATGAGAGTTCATTAAGCTCTCACTCAACAGTAATTTGATACCTTATTGACATCAGGTCGCTGGCCTACACATGTAGCCAAATAAAGATAGATTCATTAGAGTTTGACACGCTGGAAATCTTCGGTCGACGCAGCGAAAACAATATCCATGGTTTTGTAGAAACTGAAGAACGGCTACGGAAAGCAGGAAACATATACGAGGTTTTCGGGATTGAAAACGTTCTCAGATTTGCGTTTATTAAATTGGAAAGAGAAAAATATTGGGGAATTGGGGAAATGGAAAAGCTCGGACGGTTGGGGGAAATCGGACAACATCGAACATGCGCTGTTTCGCTTTATTTTTATTGATACAGCCAGCCTAACGTTGAGTAGTTTTAAATTGGTCACGCTTAAATGTTTTGGCTTTTTTCGATCAGGCAAGCTGAAACAGCCTTGTTCTCAGGTGTGATCATTTACACGTTACGCTTGTAAATAAAATTATTTAACCGTTTAATTCGCGCAAAACATCTCGTTCGGAAAAACTGCTAATATGCTCTCTCTTTTTTTTTTTTTTTTAAAATCTCAGAACAGTGACAGTTTTGCAAAATCAAGCGTGCACGTGCTTTTAAATCACGCGTGTTTATTTGATTTATTTTTTTAAATTAAAAGTTATTCATTCGGTCTAAAATATTGCGTTTCAAACTCGATTTATTCTGAGCACACATCCAAGTGCACGAGGCAGATTAAGTCGGTCACTTTCGTCGATTCGATAACGTGCAAAACGCTAAAGCGGCTAAAGGCTTTCCTCGTGCGTGTCTGTAAATTATTTTTCTTTTTTTTTAAACATAAATATTTTGTTCATTTGGCAGCCATGGCCCCTAATGTTGTAGGCGAATCCAAGCTGTGCGTCAAAATCGAAATTAATTAATTAATTTTAAAAAAAGAAAGTGCGTACAAATTATATTTAGAATTAACTGGATGTACGTCTGCAGTGATAAATGTAAGGTAATAGATAATGCTGCATCTCTTCCAAAAAAAGTGGCTCATTTGGGCTGAGTAACCTGTGGAGAGGCACAGGACCTGTTGTCTTTCAAGAACACCAGCTCAAAACATTTTCTGACAGTACAACTATTCAATGCCGCATCATTTCACCTTATAAATTAAACATTTCTGTTGGTTTGTCGAGAACAAATCGGTCGAGTGATTTCCAATTTCCAAAAAACATGGTCGATCTAATCAGGCGAATCAGCTGACTTATATAGCTGTGACGCGGTCAGCCGAAGACCGCCAAAAAAACATTTCTAGTTTCCCTTTCCCGCCACTGTGCGCGACGGGACGGTCCTTTCGTCGACGTTTTCTATGATCAAAAAACTGTAGCGAAACTTTAGCACATTAATGCGCAAAGTAACGGCGGTCTTTAATAACACAGCTATTCGGTAAAATGCGTGTTCACGCCAAGCAATAAAGGAGAGCACGATTATTCAGTTAATGAAATTAAAATGCGTAAATGTGCTGCGGCTGTTCAAAACGAATAAATAATAATAGGCTAAGCGTTGCCACGACGACTCTTTAACGACAACTTCTCATTAGTTTCGAAACGAATCGATGAATCGTCAGCAAGCGTTTCTATTAACGCTCGAAAAGGGCGTTCACAAAATATCATTCCAATTAACAATAACAAAAAGAAAAGTATCCCATATGTTTAACATTTTATTAAATAAAAGTGCAATACACACGAACCTGCAGGGCGCATTTTGCAGGATTCAAACACTGTTACAAACTTAAAATATCATAAATTAATCATGGAGGAAAAAAAAATGAAAGAAACATCCTAACATCGGGAGACGAACACTATGCATTATATTACAAATATATGGTTAGGTGTTTGTTTGTTTATTTACACGTGTTATGGCCAGATCAATCTTTTGACCGAGCCTCAATTCGGGCTGTCGTTTAGATGTCTTTTACCATTAGTGGTACATTCTGAAAATTATTTCCATTGTTGATTATTTTTGAGAATCAGAGGGCTGAGGCAACTTACACCCATAGAAAAAAATAAAATAAAATAAAATAATAACTCGGGGTGATCAGCACCTAGGCCTGCACAAATTAATGAAACGAAAATGCAAATCAAGCAAGCTTAAACCCCTCCCAAAAAAAAAAAAATTAAACCGAAGCGAAATGAACGAATTCTGCCATGTTTGCTATTCAAAATATTTTACACATAAATATTCACAGTAATATAATTCCTATGCGATACAACTCACGTCGTTAATTTACAAAAAGTACCGTTGTCTTTACGTCGAAACGTGTCTTGTCGCAGACACCGATGCACGCTCGGCTCCACCAATAGTGCATATTCCTCTGATTCGCATCCTTCCTCTCAAACCAGAGCTCGGACTCGGTGGAAAAAAAACAGCAGCCTACATTATATTTTGACACTTCTCGAAGAACCGGACGGACCGTTCGCCGTTTCCGTTTTACGAGCTCTCGTTTTCCGACGTGTGAATGATAAGAGCCGAGTTCGGTTTGTGTTTTTTCAGCAGCTGCGTTATTTTCTCATCGTCCGAGTTTGGGTCCAGGGGTTTGTTGTAGTCGTCGTCGTCGTCTTCGTTTTCCGAAGCCCCTTTCAGCCTCTCGGTCTCCGAATCTTGTTTCTTCTTCGCCGAGGCCATTTCGGCCGCGTGCCGTTTTCTCCATTTTGTTCTTCGGTTTTGAAACCACACCTTTTAGGATGAAAAGGAGAATTATTCGCACAGAAATAGCGATTCGTCTCCGTCAAAAAGCAGGCATGCCAAATGGGAATTGTAGTCATGAAAATGTCGCTCAGGAGCATTAAACAATGTCCAGCAAATCGGATTTTCCCCGTCTAACTTGACAGGCTATAAAAACAACTGGAAGAGATGGCTCTTCAAACATCTAATATAAGCACTTTAAAATAAAATACTGAAACATGTTTCGAATATTTCAACAAATGAATATAGGACACGTTTCGGTGGCTTTTTAAACTGCAATTCAATTGTTTCTCTTGCAATAATAATAATAATAATAATAATAATAATAATAATAATAATAATAATAATAATAATAATAAAACAATTGCGGTGCGTTAATGCTTTAAATAAAAATGATATTAGGTCTATTTGACACTAGGTCGTTTCATTAGGCTAAATTTAAATTATTTGCTCTAGATAAATAAATGATATAGACTAAATTTTGTACTATGCTATATATATATATATATATATATATATATATATATATATATATATATATATATATATATATAGCAAGGTTTGAATGACCACGTTTATGTACTGGGCCAATGATACCACATCTAATTCTCTTTTTACGTTTCATGGATTAATGATAATAAACAATCGAGTCAGTCAAGGTTTTTTCTTGTCATACATGAACTATTAGGACTGTCTTACCTTGACCTGGCTCTCTGTCATTCCTAAAGAGTAGGCCAGCCGCGCTCTCTCGGGTCCAGCTAAATATTTCGTTTGCTCAAATGTTTTTCCAGAGCAAAAATTTGCTGCCCGGAAAACGTTGGTCGCGTGTGTTTCCTTTTCCCATCCTTGTCCAGGAGCACTGAGTTTTGATCTGTCAGGGACGAGATAAAAAATATGTCACCGTTATCATTTACACCACGTTAAACGCGTGCTCGTTGAAAATATTTGGGATCGCTAACAGGTTTCGAAAAAAAAGTTAACCGCGCACTTACGTGGGGAACAAGCAAATCTGGCGTCTCTCCAGTGCGGGTTTTTGCATAACTCCAGGCCAGAATATAGGGTTCTGCCTGGAAGGTCCGTCAGGGGTTTCGGATAACGAGCCACCGCCACGGCCGCGGCGCTGGGGCTGAAATACAGCCCTGAGGCGGCGGAGGACTCAGGCTGCTGAAGCGGGGCAGTCCTGACAAGATTCCAGCGGAGAAGACGCCGCCGCCGCCGCCGCTCCGGTGACCACCGCGGGTCGACTGAGGATGTCGTTTATTCCGTGAGGTGTGGCGATCGAGCACTGGGGCGATCCGAGGACCGAGAGTCCGGTGGATGTTTTGATCCCCGGGGACGAGACCGGGATACCGCCTGGATTCGGAGAGGTAGCTGTCGGCGAAGCGGAGGATGCTGGTCCGGTGGAAGATAACGGGTATGCTGGGTAAAGTGGTGTCTTCATTTCGGTCATGCTGTGTAAAGCAGCCAGAGGTGGGGTATTGAGTAGAAAGCGCTCTGGCGAGACCCGTCCATTTGCCCCACAGCTAACATTACCAAGAAACTTCAACTTCAACTAAATATTGCGCAAGAAGCAAGACGATGGAGACCAGCGCCAAACGTAAAAACAAACGCGAAACAGTGAATAAGAGAGAGAGAGGAAGGAGGGGGGAAAAAACCAAAACAAAAACACTCAAGCCTTTAGAAAAAAAGGTTATTTTCTCTAAAAAATCCCAATCAGTTGCACCGAAGCTTCATACCCATCTCCTCTGGCAAAATCCATTCCCTTCTTTCAGTTCTTGCATGATACGACAGAGCGGCGTCCTTTCAACGAAAGCGTTTTTGAAATCTATAAATAAAAAGAGAGTCTTTCTGGGTAGTTCACATGAAGATCTGGAAGATAATAAAACATTTTCATCAACCTGCCGTCTTTTGCTGCAAAAAGTCAAAACTTTGAGAGCGTGCCTGGGAAAGTGGAGGGGCTCGGCGCGACGCGATTGGCTGAGGCCGGCGGTGACGTGGCCCGTGTCAGATGAGTGTCTGAACTGAATTTAGGAGTCTGTCCTCATTGGTTCTCATTTGCACATTAAAAGAGCTGCCATCCGACCAGCTATTAAATACAAAAAGGAGACAAAATCAATCTAGTCAATTTGAGATCTATTTCTTAAATAAAGGGACATCTGCATGCGTGCCGGTCATGTGAGGCAGTGGGATATCTTACGAGCTTAAAAGTCTCTGTGGACAGGGCTTAAACACTCCGCAGATAAATCGCGGAACAATCACTGAACGATGAAGCTTGAATAAACACTATCGTTTTACTTCAACTTCTAGCTGTGAGGTGAATGTGACTCCGACACTTTTTTTCAAATGTATCAGTTTTGAATCATTTAAATTCTGTCTGAATAAACGAAACATTAGAAACTCACAGCTGCGGGCTTTAAACTTCTGTTTCTACCGCTGTATTCATACCAGCGACAGGAGGCTATCTACATACAGTCCATCAAGAAATGAATGTGGACTAACAAATTTACAAAACACAATCACTGTAATTCATTAAAAGAGGCTGCTTTGTAGTGTGTAGTGTATATATATATATATATATATATATATATATATATATATATATATATATATATATATATATATATCTGAAAGAATTAAATGGTAACTGTTTTGTTTTTTTCTCCTGTAATAAACCCAATGATGCCAAAAGCAAAATGCAACGTGTTGCAGCATCTAGTGGTCAAAAAGTGAAATTACATATAATAAGATGTAGGCACCAATGGCTCCTGTTGCATTAACATTAATATATATATATATATATATATATATATATATATATATATATATATATATATATATATATATATATATATATATGTGTGTGTGTGTGTATATATATACAATGTTAATGCAACAGGAGCCATTGGCCACACACAGGTGCTGGTCATATAATTAAAATATAATCAAAAAGTTGATTTCACTAATTCCATTCAAAAAGTGAGACTTGTATATTATATTCATTCATTACACGGACTGATATAATTCTTTTAATTTTGATGATTATAGCTGACAACTAACGAAAAGCCCAAATTCAGTATCTCAGAAAATTTGAACATTGTGAAAACGTTTAATATTGAAGACACCTGGTGCCACACTGTGATCAGCTAATTAACTCAAAACACCTGCGAAGGCCTTTAAATGGTCTCTCGGTCTAGTTCTGTAGGCTGCACGATCGTGGGGAACACGGCTGACTTGACAGATGTCCAAAAGACCACCACTGACACCTTGCACAAGGAGGGCAAGACACAAAAGGTCATTTTCAAAAGAGGCTGGCTGTTCACAGAGCTCTGCGTCCAAGCACATTAATAGAGAGGCGAAGGGAAGGAAAAGATGTGGTAGAAAAAGTGTACAAGCAATAGGGATAACCGCACCCTGGAGAAGATTGTGAAACAAAACCCATTCAAAAATGTGGGGGAGATTCACAGAGTGGACTGAAGCTTAAGAACCATGGTATCCCTGTTCTTAATCGGCCAGCAAACTCACCCGACCTTAACCCCATAGAAACTGTATGGGGTATTGTGAAGAGGAAGATGCGATTATGCCAGATCCAACAACGCTGAAGGCTACTATCAGAGCAGCCCGGGCTCTCATAACAGAGCTCCAGGCCATGCTGCATCGCTGCAGTTATTCAGGCAAAAGGAGCTCCAACTAAGTTGAGTGCTGTACATGTTCACACTTTCAGTTCCCCAGGATTTCTATTAATCACCTTTGTATTGGTCTTAATATTTACATTTTCTCAGATACTGATTTTGGGCTTTTCATTAGTTGTCAGTTATCAAGATTAAAATAAACATTTGAAATATCAGTATGTGTGTGAAACGAATCACGGACGTTTCGCTTTTTGAAGGGAATTAGTGAAAACTTGTGTACAAAAATATACTGTAGCTGTAAATCTAATTTTATTTTGATTAGGTAAAAAAAAAAAATTACAGCTTACAGACCCATTTTAAAATTACATGTATTTACCAAGTTATGGGGACCAAATGTACCCAAGCATAGGAACACCAGTACATTTTGACCTAGTGGGGACTTTTTTGGGTCCCCATGAAAAAACAAGCTCATCAACCAGACAGAATTTAATTTTTGAATCTAAAACGTCAGTTTCAGGGTTGTATAGGACAATCAGTCTGTACAGTATAAAAACCATTACACCCATGGAGAGTCCCCATAAAACATGGAAACAATGTGCATGCACATACCATACAAGCAAAATTAAGAGTTACTAAATAAAACGCTATTAATATTGTAAATTTAAACTAACAAGCTCCTGACTATAAATGAACCCAGAAATATGCACGAAAACAACGTGCCAGACGAGCAGGTTGTGTTATATTGCCCTCTACTGGTGAACATCTCCCATTATCATCAGTCAGTCCCTGGACAGTTTTTAACATTTAAACTGGATCAAAGCCTTTCAAAGTCATCCTGAAACCAAAACACCCATTCCTACCCTAGGACAACCTTTGATCCACTTCAAAATGTGGATTGCATACAGTTTATATGGATTTGTGTTTTATATGCCTGATTGGTAGACTTCACTGTGCACAATCTCAACATTTGATTGAACAAGATTGAATAATTTAATTCGGAAAAACAATTCATAAATTAGGCTCCCTTTAGGAACATTAACTCAAGCATTTACAAAAGACCAAAATATGTTCCACAAAAAAAAAAAAAAAAAAAAAAAAAAAAAAAAAAAACCCCAAACACAATCTTGGTGTCATCTTTAAGCCATTACATCCACCAATAAAGCACAAAAAGAACAGAGTCAGTTTGTAGTACAGAATGTTGGACTTTATTTACATTTTACTCCCGAGCCATAAGTTTCTGCTTCTTCAGTTTCTTCTGAGAAACCTGTGGTGGGGGACAGACAATCGGTTAAACAGTTACCAGGTCTAGTCCTCACATTTAACAAACAGATGCTCAATAAGATTCCTTTCATCCTTAATCCAAAGGTGTCCTAAGCGGTCATCACTACAGCCACTCACACAATTTGTATTTTAAAATGTAACTGATCGTCAGTGAACATACCTTTTTCTTCTGAGAAACCTCCTCCTCTGGTTTGGGAACGATCTGCTCCTTCTCAGTGAGGATCATTTCGATGTGGCATGGGGAGCTCATGTAAGGGTTGATGCGTCCGTGGCACGATACGTGCGCCTGCGCAAGCATCTTTGGGGCCTTGTTTACCTGGATGTGCTCAATCACCAGAGAGTCCACATCCAAACCCTAACAAGATCAAGAAGAGGGATGAAACAGCCCTAGTGAAAGCTGCGTTCAGGTGAGCCGAAATGTCCAAATCATACAGATTTTAATTCTAAAGGTTTACCGTCATGGTTCATACAATCTTACCTTGAGCTCAGCATTACTTTCTGCGTTCTTCAGCATGTGGAGCAGGAACTCGGCACTTTTCTTGGGCCAACGTCCCTGAGTCCAGTTATGCTGCTTAGCCTAAAAACAGAAAAAAAAAAAAAAAACAAGTTCTCAAGTGCTCTTCATTATTTCATACTATACTTTAAAAGCAACATGTTAAGATTTATTGATTGACGGTTCAGAGTGGGTAAGTTAGACTCAATTTCTTAAGTGTCAGTAACTGCTCATCTGGGGGAAGGAAAAAAAATATTTCTGATGGATCATTTGACATGACTAGAGTAACAAGCTACATTAATACTCAAATTGTTCAAAATACTCAAAACAGTGTTAAAATTGTAGCTCAATAAATCTGAATATTCCTGCAATACTACAATTAAACAAGCATGGACTTGACCAAACCCAAACTTTTGAACTTGTAGACTAATTTTTCAGGGTCAATTCCAAAAGGTATTGCAAAATGGTCATTACAGCAACATGGAGCAGCATTAAAACAGGACAAACCTCACCTGAGCGCAGCGGCCAACACCACCATTGTAACGACGGAAGGGAACACACTGTTGCTTCACGATAACATCCTTCAGGTACTTGTTAGCCTTACGGATGTGCATGCCTTTGATGGCCTGGGCGGTCTCACGGGTGTTCTGAGGACAACATTAAAAGCGGCAACGGTAACCAAATAAACCAGCCCACGTCACCCTCTCAAGCTAGAAACACGCCACTCAGAAATACGCAACTTATTTGTTTTCATGAATGCATCAAAAGTGTCCTAAGTTGGTCATCATTGCAGCCATCTGCTAAATGTGATCACACCGATACAGAGTGCAACTATCAATTAAACAAAGGGGTAGGAATACTAACGTTTAGAGAAAAAAAAAAGCATCAGTATGTTGAAGCAGGTCTTCAACCCTGCTCCTGGGGACCCACTTTCCTGCAAAGTTTATTTTGTTACTGCTATTTTCAAGCAGTCTAAAGGAGCATGATTAGGTGCTTCAGGTGCGTTTGAAACTCTGCAGAACAGTGGGCCCTTAGGAAGTGTTGAATACCTGTGTTAAAAGATGACAATCAAGTCAACTTCAATAAAACATTTTCACTCACTATACATGTTTAAAGCTTACTTTGGTAAACATTAATGGATTAATAACTTCGAATGAATTTGAGGCGTGTTTACCCTCAGGAGGACCTAAAGATAAAACATAAGTTTCAAAAACCTTCTAAAGTGAAGAATCTTTGTTGGGACAAAAATACACTATTTGCACTCTGTTCGGGGCGCAATAACGAGCTGTCAGCAGTATAACTTACCTTAAAGTGAACACGGAGGTTGGAGCCCCTCGACTTGCATGCTGTTGAACAGTGTCACAATTACTAAGCAAGTTCAATACAGAGCAATCTTAAACAGCAGTTTAAAGCAGCTGCCAACTCACATTTAGTCGGGTTCTCTGGGTCGAGCGAGTAGCGGACCATTTTCAGAGATCTAGAGAGAGTCAGAAAACGACATAGGAAGCTTAGACATAACGTAGGAGAAAGTAACCAAGTAAACACTACAGTTGAGAGCCTACTTCACCTCACGAGCTAGAAACATGGCTACTCAGAAAAAACGCAACATTTATTTCGTATCATGAATTCATCAAAAGTGTCCTAAGTCAGTCATCATCGCAGCCATGTCGTACATTTGTAAGCTATATGCTAAACTTCTAACTACAAAAGGTTATATAGTGCAAACATCAGCTTAAAAATAAATAAAAGATTCTTCACATGTAGATAACGTTCACCTAAAGACGGGTGACTGTGCAATGCCTACATTAGAAAATGGCAGAGCACAGGCGACAACCCATCTAGCAAAAAAAACCATTAGGAATTAAACTTTACCGGTCATACTCTCTGAGAACGTCGAATACAAACTAAGTAAACATGTAGTTGTATCATTTGGACATTAAAACCCGCGATGATGGCGATACAAAAGGGATTATTTTGAACATCGCCGCGGTGTGATTGTAAACGGCACTTACGTTCTCAGGCCGCGGAAAGGAAGAGGAAGCGAAGGGCATTCTGGGAGATCAAATCCGTTCTCGCTTCTTCGTTGAACGCCGTCTCCAGGAACGTGCGCTTTGATAAATTAGCAGCGCCGCCCTGTGGATCAGCCAATTGACTGCAGGTGAAAGAGATCAAGGCACGATCATAAAAATACCGGCAACAGAGCTCTTCAGATAATATAATTTAAACTAAATGACCACATTTAAAGGGGCCTTTGACTCGGAGTGCTAGGGAATAATGTACGGTAAAATGTGTAAAAAAATAAATTAAATTACGATAGTAAATTACGAAAACTAATGAAACATCTATACTTATACTATACTCATATATTTACTTCTATTCATATGAATTATTAAGAATATTTTACAGTATAGTTTTTTTACAGTCCTTACACTTGAACAACATAAAGCTTCCTTTTACAAAAAAAACATATGGCTGGCTTTAGAAAGCTAATTAGAATTAACATGGCATGAAAAAAAACATACATGACTAATATTATTGAAAAAGTCAATTAATGTAGTTTATAATTAATCAGAAAAACGTCTATAATAGGAATCTATGACAAAAAACAATTTTATTATTAATAATAAATAATAATTAAATAATAATAATAAATAACTGATTATTTACGTTAAACCGATTTACTCAACCATACATAATCTTTCACATTAGAAATGGTAAAATAAAGCTTTCAGCGCTAGAGGGCACCACAGGACAAACATTACAAAAAGTGGAATCCGAGTGGATTTTTAAAACTTCTGCTTCAGTTTATAAAGGCTTTAAAACTAATCTCAAATTTCAGATCTTAGACTTAGACTTCTATGCTGTGAAGTATGTGTTTGTGTCCGGTTGACAATAAAGTTGTACTGCATTTATTTACCACTTTACCACATCTAAGAGCGTTAGAGCATCAAAACTAATATGTATTTCATCACTGATGAATTCAGCGATCCATTACGACAAATAAAACCCTTCTAAGTGAGATGCAGGACTACAGGTCTGTGACTAACAGTACAAATACGGGCAGAAATGTGTATCGTGATGAAACGACCGATTGTGACAAGTAACAGCTCGGACAATGAGACTATGCAGCAGCGACCCCATAGCATCAGTCAAAGCGTTCATTTGGCAGAAAACACTGGGCGGGAATTCAGAAAACCTTTATGAGGCTTGCAGCCAGACTCAAAAACTCAATACCGCACGTTTCCTGTCAAGAGAAATAATGTCGCTCACTTTTTCCCCCCAGTGTGTAAAAAGCTCCTGAAGTGAATGCTGCACCAGTCAGACGCCCATCTTTACTTCCTTTGTTTCTATCTTTTGTTCTTGGACGTGAACAGGCGCAGGTAGACGCTGTAGAACCTCACGGCGCTCCCGTTAAGACGCTTGTGGTTTTTTTGTGTGTGTGTTTTTTGCTGACTCTCACCTGCACGGAGGTAGCAAGCACAGATAGTTTCGGAGCCTCCGACCGGCTCCCCGGTATCGAACCGGTTCTCTCGTATCCTGCTCGGAAATCTGCTGAAGCTCACATGCGGGTTAAATTACGACGCCCCTTGAGAACAGCTTCAGGATGATGTTAGCGCTGCGCCCGGTCGACGCGCGCCCAGCGTTACATTACAGCAGATTTGTTAGCCTTGCACGGCCTTGTTCAGCGCGACAACAATATATCGATCCGATAAACCTGTAGACCTCTGTTATTAAGCCTTTCGTGTGCTGAGCTCATCGGATATCTGATTTTTCTCTACTATAAATATAGCGTTTTGCTACTTATTGGGGCGTCTGAATGTTGTCGACGCTGCATTAGTTTCTGCTCGGTCATATCCTCGCGGTACCTCGTCCTACTCGCTCAAGCATTTTTTTCTGACACGCTCCTGTTGTTAAATAGAAAACCTCGGTATATTTCCAGAGAAACCTTAATCTAATTCATTTGTCTTTGTCAGGCTGGAGCTTCTAAGAATTGCACAATCTATTCTAATCACATCTCCAGATATATCTTGAGCGATTTTCCATCGCATTGATGGCGCTTTATTTTGCTGATTGAATTTAGGCCAGATCTGAAAGGTCCTGGGATAACTCTCCAGTTCAGGGCATCCCAGGTTGGACTGATCATATGGCCTGTTCTTGAACTTCTTGTTCACCTGTCAAACTGTGATAGGAAAAAAAATCCTGTAGCCTGTTATTCCAAGTTAATAAAGTCAGTAAATTTACAAAATAAATGTAATCAAGTACTGAGTTTAGCAATTAACCTACAACCTCCCAGCAGGATTTAGTTACTATAAAGTGAAATATGTTTGCTTATTTCTTTTTACAGAATACAGTCATATATTTGGATATGTGTGCAAAAAAAAGAGAATGCTATTATTGTTCACTAAAAGTGTTATCTATATGTAGAATAATATATAACATTTAATTAATATAAAATATAAAAATATAAAACATAATTACATTTATATATATATTTAATGTATTAATATATAATATAATATTACATGTAACATAAACATATTATATTAAATTTTTTATACAATTGTATTAATTTAGTTTAATATATTCTGGATTCGATTATATGATAATTTTAAAATAAGGTTCATTAGTTAAGATGAACTGAGAATGAACAATACTTTCAAAGCATATATCAGTCTAATTTAATGCTTATTTCAGCATTTACTAATTAATTGACATAATTAGTTAACATTAATAATTAGTTAATGCACTGTGAACTACCATGAACAAAAAATAAACAAATCTATTTTTTATTATGTAACTAGATTACTAGTTTATTACTATTATAGAGTAATAAATGTATTGTTCATTGTTAAGTCATGTTAGGTAACACATGAACTAATGTTAACAAATGATACCTTATAGAAAAACGTCACAGATTATATCTTTTTACATTATATAAATAAGTAATGTATTATGAATCATTTGCAGGAAGATGCAGTTCAGCCTTATTCAAAGTTTCATGTAAGTTAAACCTTCAGTAACTCAAACAAAATCAAGGCATTCTTCTTATACCAAACGGGATAGAATTATTAAAATGCTATTTTCTATGCAGCAAAAGGCAGTTTAGTCTTGTTTAATGTTTTATGCAAGTTAGTAAGGATTAGATCGGACAAATCTGTTGCAATGTTATGGGCCAGCTTACAGAGGACCTCCCAAGAGTTTTGAAGAAGCTTGAAGAACCAAGGTCTTGATGCTGTCTCTCCTGTGAGAGGGCAACGGGTTAGAGAGCTCTGATTAATGAGGCCTGAGGAGGACAGTCATGCAAGAAAGAGAGAGAGAGAGAGTTATGAGCAAACGTAGACTCTGCGAGCCAAGTGACTGTCGATGGAATGAATTGTGATGAACTGCCAGGCGTCAGTGGTGATCCTTGGGTGTGTTGCAGCAGCAGCAGCAGCGCGAGTCGTGAGGTGTGCTCTTCCTCACGGCATCTCTCCTCCTCTCCCTCCTCCTCACTGCAGATAACTAGAGAGTGATCAAGAGGAGGGGTGAGACTTTTGGAAAAGGAGAGACTGCAGTACTGCAGAAGCTGGGCGTTAGCTGTGAATTTGAGGAGAGGGAGTAATGCTGAATGGTGAACAAATGAGGCCCAGTGGAACCACTGAATGTAAAAAGAGGAGATAAAATCTGATTAAATTGAGAGAGAGAGAGAGAGAGAGAGAGAGAGAGAAGAGGTTGTATTAACACTTCAGTACTGCTGTGAAAAGACTGCACAACTGACAACTCGTAAGTCAACAGTTAATGAGCATTTAATTGCTTATTGATGATTTTCAGTGACCTCTTTCACCTCTGACAGGATCCATTAATCAGCTTTTGCATACAGTGCAATACAGACAGATGGCATGTAATAAATGAAACACAAGTAAAATATATTAAAAAATGCAAAGCAATGGCTTAAAATTACTGCATTCACAAGTAATTAAAATTAGGATGGCATGGAGAAAAAAATACATGACAAATATTATTAGAAAAATCTATTTAAATTTAAATTTAGTTTATTATTAATCGGAAAAAATGTATATAAAAGGTAATGTAACTGAATGGACTTTACACAGAAGGTAGGTAAAATAATATATATTCACACACGTTTATTGACACACAATGAGAAATGAAGACTGGAGTGTGGAACACAGGAAGTAAGTCAGAAGTGAAACTATTGCAGAGCAAAGTCAGAAAGTCCACTTGGTAAGTACGAGACCGGACAAACACCGTGGCTGCGGTGTGTGCTCTTATACCTGTGGCCTGGTGACAGGTGCTCAGGACATTCTTATATCCGTGTCACTTCCCAACACATGTTTGATATGTCTGTTTCAGTCAACCAGGTCCACTGATGTGGTGTGGGGTGATGGTGACAGTGAAACTGATGGATGGAGCGCCTTAGTGAGTCCAGGGTTCTGAACGGATGTGGTTGCGGTGGTGGGTGAGAGCCTGGCACGGCTCCGTCTGGGGAACTTTGCAGAAAGAAACGCGTTTATTATTTCAAACTGCATGAGCAAAATTACCATATCATAAAAATTATGAGAAAATGCTTGAATAAAGCTTTTATGAAACATCTGCTACAATGAAGAATTGTCTCAAGATGAACTGGAATGATGACCGAAATATTCATTTTTTTATTTATTGTAAATTATTGATTGATTCTTTATGTATTGAACATTGCATGAATAAACATGAAACTAACATGCCTCTGAGAATAATAATACTTTAACAAATACTATACATATATAAATTAATAAATAGTTTATACTCATCCATATTTAAAAAGGAGGTCTAAGGCTTAATTATTATTACTGTTTTGTTATTTATCTAAGAAATTAAGATATATTGATTTAGTTTAAATTTTGTTTTGCATAACATATAAATATATAAAGCATGATCGGGAAATCATAGACATCTCTCTCTTACTGAAACAAAAAACATAGAACATCGTGGTTTGTATGCACTGTATGCAAAAACACAATAATAAGATTAAATGATATATTTTAAAGATTTCAGGATGCATTCAAAATGTACTTTGTAATGCTATTTATGGGTCTGGAGAGATTAAATTAGTTCAATTACTAACAAATAAAAGTGGAACACACAAAAAATATAAACTGTGAATAGATGTATATTACGCTAAAGAAATTTAAGTTTGTTTGATAACAATAAAAAAACATGAAGAATTATATAGAGAATTAGATTATATTGTTTTACCACTCAACGCTAAGATATTGCTGCATCATCAAAGAATGTAGGGCGAGTCAAATCTCAAGGAGCAGATCTCCCCAATGGAGTATGTGATTTTCTTTCAAGCTCTGCATTGGTTTTTCTATGTGGCATGAAATTCTAAAGGTTTCTGTAACATTGCTGCGATTTTACCAGCACAGGGGTTTGGTAAGGAAACAGGAAGCTTTCAATACTTTATATCTTACATTACCTAGTAGCTGCGTTTAGAGTTTTAAATATTTAATGGAGAGGAATCTGCTAGAGACCAGACTGGATTCCTGCATTCATCATGCATTGCAGGAGCTACTTTGGGACATTCGCAGAGGCTTTTCATCAAGGACTTGGGCAGATCTCTTGAGGTTCAGCAAATGCACCATGACTAACAGAAACACGCACAGTTCTTTACACAGACAGCATTCAGAGAGGAGCGCAAAGCTTCGTCTCCCGGAAGGATAAGAGAAGTGCTCCTATGGCCTGATACTGCGTGTCTTTGATCTCTCGGAAGCAACAGAGTGAATTAAACAGCAGGCAAAGTATGTAAGATGAATAACCAAAAGTTTTCTACATTTGGAAAACCTCTTCTATTCCATATCCTTGTGTTTAGAACTCTAACATGCGCTTTTGGTGATGCAAATGTAGAAAACATGATTGCAAGCAGACAGACCTACAGGTCCAAGAGTCTGAGAGCACATTGAAAATCTGCGGATTCAAAAAAAGAATCACAAAGCTTTATGATTTTTACTAAATAAATGTGACATTGTTCATGTGAGGCGCTTTAGTGGAGCATTTAGATGCTCTTCCATTTGAAACTTATGATATTAATTCTTCTGATAACTCTGTGTTCATTCTTTTGCCTTCATAATCTCAAACATTATTATTATTATTATTTTGACTCAGATAAATGCTATATGAAGAAAATATTATCTTTTTATTTTATTATTATTATTATTATTATTATTATTATTATTATTATTCATATTATTATTATAAGCTTAGCACTGGAGAATAACTAAATAATATAAACATGTTTTTTTAGTTTTTGTTTACAACTCTTTTTTTTATCAGAATCATAAAATAATAATATTATATTTATTTAATAATAAAAATTATAAATATGATTGAAAAACCTCAATTAATGCAAAATATCATGCTGTTGCTGTTATTATGTTATTATTACTATGTCTCTAGATGAATTCCATGATGTCAGAAAAATATATAAAAAAATATTACTGAGGAGCTGTAACAAACCAACAACAATTAGCAAAATCAATAAACGTAATTTAAGGGTGATTAGTCATAAATATATATTAAATACAAATATTTTATGCAATCAGAAATTAAAATAAGGTATTTCGTTATTATTGTTATCATTGCTCTCACTGAAAAACTAAATCAATGGATTTCCAAGTTTCTTTAAAAAAAAAAGAAGAAGAGAGAGAAGAAAAATGGGGGCTGTACCTCCATACTGGAAAGCATCATAGAAAGCGATGGAACAACATAACAACACTTAATAATCAGTTCATCAATCACTTTTTGAATTCTTTTGAATCATTTGAATAACTGAACTCTTTTTACTTTGTCTCCCTTTCAGTTTCTGCATATTTCTCCACTAAGCAATATTGCTCCTCTCTGCCCGTTTTACCCAGCATGCATTTTCCCAAGGTCACCTCAAATGCGTCTCATAGCCCACGGACAGCTCTATAGCCATGGCTCTATGAGAGAAATATGCAGCTTTGTATTGAGAAACAATTTTGGAGATGACGCAGGGTGTTGTTTCTCCACTTATGCAGCTGTCTCAGCAGAATTTTCAAGTCTGCAAGTCAGCATTATAGTGCCCTGTGTTTATCGCTGCCCAACAGAGGCAGCATTATCTGGAAGCTGAATGTAACAGAGCACCACCAAAGCAAAACCTCACACAAACACACGCTCAGATGAACACACAGGAAGCAAAAGCAGCTCTGTAGTGCAGAAAAGAGGTTGCACCATTATCAATACACTCTTCATCTCTCACGCTCGGATATCAGCCTGAGTGGGCCCCTGCGGACACCTTTCATTTTCCCCATCCCAGACTGGGCGGTCCAGAGCCGACAGGCAGCAGAAACCCTAGCTGGGCTTCAGTCACAGGGTCTCTATGCAGGGATTCACTACACTATACAAAAATAATGCAAGCGTAACACTTTACAATAATAACATTTTGATATATCAGTGCTGTCAACTAATTTTTTTTTCACAATAATACACTTATATTATATGGTAGCCATTTAACATTACAGTATTGAAAGATATATATATTTTAATTTTAAGAGGCTTTTAAAAAACACAACTTTTAATTTCATGAATTTAAATCAGTCCTTCCACAAGTGCCGTAAACGCATTGAATAGCGATTAATATTTATCTAAATTTAACACATTTTGTGTACTTAAAAAGCTAAAAGTGCATATTTTTATTATGTATAAAAAAGACACACAGAGTGTATATTTAGAAAACAAGTCCTTGCACACAGAGTGCAAACTTTTGTATGTGTTTTTATGTTTTTTTAATTCCCTATTTGTCTTTTCTATCAAAATTACTACTAGTTGATGCAAAAAATGCAGATCCTAATGCATCGAACTCAATCGGAATTTAATTTAAAAAAATTTATAACAGGCAAATGCTTCGATTTATGCAAAGACCATAGGCTGCTCATTGTGTGTATGGAACTGCAGCAGTTTCACTTCTCTCTGATCTGATTCATCAATTTCATCATCCAAAGTCTTTATCGTGATTTACGTTTTGTAACTAATTTAGGATGTATATAATGCATATTTAAGCATATAAAGCACATTTTAATATATTACCACTATATATATATATATATATATATATATATATATATATATATATATATATATATATATATATATATCTTTCTCTCTCTCTCTATCTATAAAATACTATTTGTAAAGTAGCCTAATAAAATATCTATAACCACACAACTTTTTATTTGCATTTGCAATATCAATAGTTGCCAAGTTGATCTGTGGTTCATTTTTGCAGCATGACTCACATCACATTAAAAATCACATCATGCTTCTCTGATTCTATTTGTTTGTTAGCTAAGCAGCATGTTACTGTGGGCCGGCCGGGTTTCTGGAGTGCGACTCAAGGCTACAGTGAGACAGCTCTCCTGCCTCATTTGCCATAAAAACTAATCACATCCATATATCTCCTCACCTCGCGAGAGTAAGACAGCATTGCGTTACAGCTTTTGATTAAATATCAGATACTCTGTACTGCAGAAAGGAGACCAGAGAATGTAAATATACAAAGTACCTGTCAACAGCAGTGTCATCACCCTAGAAAATTCAGTGTCTTCCCCCCTCAGCTGTATCTGCAGTGATCTAAATTCACATATATACCCTCCCACTCAGAAATACTGCAAAATGATCTTTTGTGCACGGATATGAAGTGTCATTTGAATTTTATTAGCATTTTATGCATAAAAGCTTGGGAGAGTCGAAGAAGAGAGTCAGCGTATTTCAGAAACTCCTGGCATGTTGAGCTTGCACTGTGTGTAAAACATTCATTATCTAATTGGCTCTGGCTAGAAGAAAACAAATTACTGAGATGAAGGTGTGGAAATAGTCTGTTCTGTTCAAAGTGCCGTTAGAAGCTGCATATGGCAGGCAGGTATATAGAAAAACCTAAAATATACAGAAGTACAGAAGATGTACCATTCAGTCACTGATATGTATATGCTACCTAACATGTACCTTTAGCATCAGTTATTGAAGAAATAAGTCCTTTTTGAAGGGTGATGTCCCAGTGAAACATTTTGCAGTATTTTGTCCCGAGGCCAGCTCTTTAGAATTTCAAGGCAGGTCAGCACAGCAGAGTTAAGCACAGGATGGTAGAGCACAGCAATAAATATAATACATACCAGAAAGTGCAAACACAACTCAATACAATCAAGGACATCATAAAGTATATGCACATGTAGAGATGTGAACAATAAATGCAGTGCAACAGTATACAGTGGTCACAAAACGTTTTGGACATGTTAGATATATAAAATGCCTTAAATATTACGTATAATATTACAGTTATAGCCAGTATTAATTACATTTGCAATATAAATTTCATTAAAGCCATACATTCTTGCTGATTACAGATCTTTTGCTGTTCTATTCACCAAAGAGTCGATACTTGTTCACAGCTCTTTAAATCTGAAATGAACCAAACCGAAGCTGAATAATGACACATTGCTTTCCAGTACAGCTCCTTTATATTGAAAATTGATTATTTGGCAATATTAAAACTGTTATTTTCTCTCTGCCATTTCCCGTGAGTCCGCTGTGGGAAACTATATCTACTACCAGACCTATAAAAAAACATTAACTATGTCAGCAGAATTTAATATTTATATTACTGCAATGTAAAAATATTTGTTTTCAGGTGTATGCTGTGGATTGATTATTTTATTAGACAACTGAATAAGATAACAATTATCTTAGACCAAAGTCCAAGATCACAGATCACACATGAATATGCTCTTAAGTATGGGTCACCCAGCATTTAACTACTAACATCGTGAAATGATGTAATAATTCATTTGCTGTAAGGAATCGATTGTTTTATGTTTTATTGCATAGATGCTTGTCTGCTTTTATATGTATTTGAATCTGCTTATAGTCTGTGGTCACATATATAGTCTTATAGTCTGGGACCTCCAGCTGTTTTAAAACAAAAGAATGAAAGATTTATGATCCCTATACCTTCTTGTTTTGTATATGTCTTCCTTTGTGATTTTCTTAAAAAGTCAAACAAATTAATTATATTGTTTTAATCAATGGGTCATCCATTTTCTTAGTGTAATGAATTATTAATCTTATTAGCTGTACAGGCGGTTTGTATGTAAGAGTCACAGTGCCAGCTGGCTGACAGGTGAAGTCGAAGCTTTTAGACCTGTGTTCTGTCTATGTGACAAATGTCTGTGAACTTTGATCCTGGCAGAGAGCAAAGAAGCTTTGCAAACCAGGTCAAAGCACCTGCTATCTGTGAACCTTCTACAGTTGCACTATTTCATGAAGGTTATTCGATGCAAAATAAATAAAACATGGCCTCGTATTACAGTTACAGTGAATAAGAGGCCTTCTGCAAAACATCAGAAATGAACATATTCAGCTCTTTTTTTTCAGCATTCAGAACAGTTTGCAATTCGAATCTTAAGTCCCTAGGTTATAAACTTACTTTTTGCACATTTATTCTGAGATGCAGCTTTATTGTCTCTCATTGCAAATGGTAAATGTATAATAATATAATTCATGCTGTCTCAGCCTGACACTATACTCTGTTCAAAGGTTGGTTATTCTTTTTAGAGGAAAGCAATAGCTCATTCAGGGCTGATTGACAATTCATTGAAAGACATTTAATGTTAGAAAAATGTTATTTTAGGGTTTCTAAGTTGTACTATAGCATGCACATATCACTAGAATATTAGCAATTTATTATCAATAATTAAGCAGATATTACTACATTATTCTGCATGACCTTATACATTCTAATCCTACCCAATGACTTAACAACTACCTTACTAACTATTGTAAGAACCAAATTAGAACTTTTTTGAGGAAAAGTCATGGTTAAACAAAAAAACTATTTAACCATTTAAATGACCAGTGATGTTTTGTATATACTTCTATTAAAAAAGCTACGCAACAGCTGTTTTCAGCACTTATCAGAGCAAATCATGTGACATTGAAGACATAACTCAGCATTAAAAGCAAAATAATTAAAAAAATGTTGGTTCCCGCATTTTAATACTGATTTAAACAATACTATTTTGCTGAACATAAATGCAGCTCAAGAGACTTCTTTCAAGAAAGAAAAAGAAAAATACAACTCGAGAATGGTATTACATATATAAAAAAACTACAAATAAATCCATAGCAGGAAAGCTGAAATTAGTTGATTTGAGAATAGTAATAACATTATGCTGAATTTGCAAGAGAGAGAGAGGCATAGGAAAAGACTTAAAGGCAAAACTGCAAAAGGCCAAATGATGCAACAAATCCATCTTTCAGATCTATATTTATAGTAGGTAGAACTAAGAACTAGTTCTGCATAATAAAATGCCCCAAAGAATTGGCTCACAGTCCAAGTAGAATAAAATTTTCTCCACACAACACACACAGGCTTATGGGCCCAAAGCAGCATAGCCGCTTGACAGAATGTGATTATAAGCCTAAGAAACGTCTCAGAGGCGTTTTTATGTGTGAACTTCTCCCTCCATTTATCAATGCTTTATTGCTATCATTTGTTTTAGTCATGGATAAGTCATTTCATCAAAAAGTAAACTAAGCCTCCCGCGATCCTATGACACGATGACCCCAGTTAGTGTATAAAACTGCTGTCCTTATGGAGACAAGCATTTGGGAGGTGCAGTAAAAACAACTTAGTTACAGCATCATTTTAGACAGTCGCGTATATCAGGGATAAGACAAGCGAGAGTCCAGCCTAGCGCGATGGTAATGCGTGCATCTGGTCCTTTTCTGCTGAAAGTCATCTTTTGTTAGCTAATCTAATCTATGAGAAGGGTAAGCGGTCTCCTTTACATTGTCCCCTAGGAGGACAATTTGTCGACAGGACATCAGTGATGCGATGACACCTCGAGCGCTCTCACCTGATGAAGGACTCAAGTTTGGATTAGTTGGTTAGGTCACGTGACCAGAGGGTCCACCCACAGACCAAGCTAACTGAGACACAAATAAAGCGCTAAACTTCTTCACAGTCTGCAGATGCAATAGAAACATGCCGATTTTCTAGAAAATGGTGCAGGGCCACAGGCGTATATTGCATTAGCAGTAACTGAAAATATGATCAGCAGAAAGAGAGGAAGGGAAGAAGGAAAAGGCATGGGGAAGCTGCTGATGCATTGCAGATAGAAAAAGCTGCGTATATAGGCAGCCCCTCCTCTATCCATATGCACCCCCCACACCCACATGCACACACACACACACACCTCCCTCTCTCTATATGACATCATCCCATCCTCCAACACAGTGCCCGTGAAGAGAGATGTGACTCAACCTACAGACTTCATGCATTTGCACCCACCTCCAGATCTGCGCCCTGAAATACAGCCATAGCCTAAACTCTACTCCTCTGCCTTGGTATTTTGCTTTCAAATATAATTTGCCGTTCATCCATTGTAGCGTGGGTCCCGAGAGTGCATCTGATAGCTGAGGAAAAAACCTGTGGGAGTGGATTGCGTGCTCCTGGGGATGAGTTAAATAGACACAGTTTCTGGTGTCGTCATTTTTAGTTTAATAAAAAGCCCTCCTGGGGAAGTTTGAGCAAGCATTCAGATATAACAAATGCGTTTGGGTTGCTGACACCCAAATTGCAAAGAGAGATGTGGTAGGTAAGAGAGAAAAGCTGAGCTGATGATCCAAGTTAGGGTGATATATGGCTGTCAAGTCTTGCCACCTTTGCCTGCTCTTTTAAAGTATAGTTCCACCTATTAATGAAATCCTGTCTTTGTTTATTGCCTTTATGTCATTCAAAAAGCTGTATACTATTTTTACTTGATACTCTTCAAAAGCCTGAAAAAAATGCACTGGTTCTACAAATTGAACCACAAAAATGCTTCTAAAAGGAGAAATCTTTTTTTATCTATCCATACAATGGCATTGACCACACTCCAACAAGTACATTTCAGTCTTATGAAGCCATATGATGTTTTATGTGAGAACAGACTGAAATGTAACTCCACTATATTGTAATTATTTGGATGTTATATTAATCTGACACAGAGTTTCTGTGTATGATTTACCAAAATTTAAGTTCTTTCATGGCTCACACTAATCACCTCAGCCACTTGTTCCCAAGCGGTATCCATTCATCTTGAACACAAATTATATATATATATATATATATATATATATATATATATATATATATATGCTAATATATATATATATATATATATATATATATACTCAATATATATATATATATTTTTTTTTTTTTTTATTTATTTAATTTTTTTTCTGACCCTTCATGGGCATCATCTATTAGAACAACTTTAAATGAGATTTTTTCAGGTTATATATCTCAGCTAAATATTGTCCTGTCCTAATGAACCGCATCAGTGATAGTATTTATTCAGACGGCAGAAAGAGAATCATTATTTTGTTTTCTTCAGCACAAAAGAATTTTCATGACACGTGAACTTAAGATAACCCACTGATGTTACATTGGCTTATTTACTGATACTCTTGCTGCCTTTTCCTGGCAAGCTCTTCAGATTTTATCAAAAATATTTTAATCCAAGTGCTCCAAAGATGAACAAAAAATCTTATGGGTTTGAACAAAATGAGAGAAGTGAGTGATTAATGACAGAATTTTAATTTTTTGGGTGAACTGTCCTTTAAATGAAATTTGATTAGAGAGCAGGACATAGGCAACAAAACCTGTAAAATGTGGCATTACACAAAATTAATCCATATGACTTCAGAACACAAATATAATGTATAATTCCTCAGAAATGCTAGGGGTACGTGGAAAATTTTAGAAAATAATTTAAAAAAGAAAGTTAATATTTTAGACAATATTAGGTCTGTGTGCAAAAAATATATATCTTTTAGAATTTTAGAATGAGACCATACGTGTATTGATCATATTTGGGGCTCCTTGGCATTTCAAAAGAAATATTTTTGTATGCTTTTTAAAGACTTGGCAGCTATTTCAAGTGTTCACAGAAAAGAAAAAAACATTACTCAGTCTTCAGAGTCACACGATCCTTCAGAAATCATTTAATATGAACATCAATGTAGAAAATGTGGAATGAACATCATTTGTAAGCTGTAAATATCTTTGCTGTCACTTTGCTGAGTCATTCAATGCATTCCTTTAATGCTGCATAAGGTGTAAATTAATTTGTAATTGGCTTAAGCCTTTAAGTAATGTAATTATTTACAATGTACTATTATCTGCCTCATGGATTTACAGCATTTACTCACCACCCTTATAACATCTACTGCTGTTTCGCTCTTGCCTTGTATATGCAAATATAAAGTTAAAGCACTTTTATTTCACAGCCCTCCAAGTACTCCGACTGCATGATTACCATACACATGATGTTAGCTGTGTCTAACGAAGTTATATTTTGTGTATTTTTAGTCGTTTCAGGCTCTCCGCTCATATGATGCTGCTCTCTGCTTCCCATCTCGATATGCGGCTCCCAACGTCTTGCTTCTGCTAACCACCTCAGGGCTGATGAGAATACGGCCATAAATCAAAGCTAAAAAGACACCAGCAGGGTCTCTATCAACCTACGCACTTTCAGTGCCAGCGCTGCCCATTAACCCTTCCTCTGGCTCTAGTGAATAAAAAATGTGCCAGTGAAAAACACCGAGAGAGGGCAAGGGATGGAAAAGCGTTCAGATTGAGTCCTTGAATAGATCACAGGTGCAGACCAATGTATTTCACAAAGCTTTCAGATATAAAGCGCTTCTCACGTTGTCTGCAGATTACTGCTGAAGTCATCGGTCTCATCAGGAAGGAACAGAACAGAAGAATCCCTTCAGGGCTGGTTAACAACAGTATCCCCAAGAGATTTAAATCAGCATTGCTATTCTGCATTTGCACCAGAAGTTGGTTTGCAACTCATTTTTTGAAGTGATGGGTTTTGCACGAACATATTCCCACGACCAGTCCCATCTGATCCTTTACGTTAACGTGACTGTTCACCTCCACTCCACTAATGCACGCATACCTCCCTCAAGCGTTGTTTATTAATAAATCACTCTCGTCGTGCCTCGCCGGCTGTCATACTGATTTGGGCTCAGCTGCCCGTAATGTAGTCACATTATAATTTGTTCAATAATGCATCCTGTAGGCTGGTACTGTATAAAGCGTGCTCCTGCAGCATTACTGGTAGCCTGCATTGAATTTTAAGCTTGCACTGCTCTGCACTTGGCCACAAAGCTTGCTCTGGCGACAGCGCCCTGCTCCTCAGGGATGATTTGCACATTTTGAAGGATGAATTCTTTGCCAGGGCAGGCATTAGAGACGCATAAGGTCAATCGAGTTCGGAGCTCTTCTGCGCTGCTCTGAATGATTGCTCACAGGCTAAATCGGCTTAGCGCATTAGTACTCGGACGCAAACCCAACCAGCAAATAGGAATAAGGCGGTAATTAATTGGAAATATCTCATTTAGTCCTCTCAGAGGACAAATTCATCGTCTCTCGTGGTTCCAATGGGATTAGGTGGAACATTTCGATGAATCATTTAGAATTTTTGGTGATATGATTAAACTCCGTGCTGAGCAATCGGAAATGTGGGAAATTATGGTGCTAATGCTAGATGTCTGTGTAGGTCAAAATGACTTTGTACTCTTTGATTACAAATGGTGAATTATCTACAGCAGCTGCAGCTCTGGATCAATCACCATCTCAACACTTTTACTTACGAGCATCTTATGAAATATGTACTCTGAATGAAAACAATATTGCCGAAACTTTCAAATGTTTTGAAAAGCAATGTGGATTACTTTAATTTTTTCATTTTTGAGCCTGTTTACAGCTGTGTAATTTCTCAGGTTTCATTAGAAAAGAGATTATATCGTAGATTTGTCGTGCCTTTAAGATGATCATATACTGTATATTCTAAAGCCTGGCATTGTGAAGCAAATAAAAGTAGTACTTTCTATATAGAATGTATTTGTTTTTAATTTATTTATTTTTTAAAGATTAGAACTGCACAGCAAATAATGTTGTGCAGAAACAGAAACAGTGCTACAGAATTCCTTTAAAAGAAGCATACAATAAAATAATATAATGTAAATAAAATATACATTATGACTATATTATTTGATATTTAAAACATTAAGATATCATTTTGACAATATATAATTATAATTGCATGATATTTGTATTTGGAAATATATTTAAATGGAATATAACACTTTAAAAAGATGCTATGATCAAATAAATAACTTAAAATGTTTTAACTGATTTTTGCTTTTTATTTTGATGTTTGATTCTGGTTATTTTAATTTATTTATTTTGTTAACACTATATTATTTACCAACATAGTTTTTAGCAAAACCTTCAGAACTGCATGCCACCTCAACATTTTTAAACTGAATAAAGACGTTTATTTTATTCACAGATAGTACGGTTCTGAATTCCTGTATGTTTTGATTGCATATATGAGTTTCCAGAAAACAAACTCTCCTACTCAGTTATTTCTTGCGTAAGAAATTGTTATCATTTAAATGTCACTTCATTTCAAATATTCAGCAATGTCACGTTTTGAAAAAGAAGGATCCAGAACCACTACAGTGCAGCTGAATGCACCCATGACTGTATCGGAATCACGGCCGCTATCGCCAGTGCTGACTGTAGACGCTCCAGTCGGTGATTGGAAGCTGCGTGCCGAGCTCTGTCCGTACCAATGATATCCCATCGACCGTAACTGTAGCCCATACCCACAATGCAATTCTATCCCAAACCAACATATCTATTAATATACGCAGTAAGAAACTGCATTTTAACGTTCGCATGTAGCGCGAATAATGGAGCTTTATGGCTTCGTATTGGTTGTCAAAGCGTACATGTTTGTTTTTGACTCATTTTTGAACTGCGAGTAGATCTGCTTTGATCGTGAGATAACCTGCATTAAACACCACCGTGCGTCACACCTTTGGTGTTCAGTCGGGCTTTAAAAGTTAAGTTTTAGAACGCCGTCGTTTCTGAGTTAACATGATAAACCGCACACTGGATTAGCCTCCCGGGCACTAGTTAAGCGTGACCAGGAAGCGAAACGCGGCGAGAGTAAGTGCTGTAAACCGCAGGACCACTCCCATCGTCGGATCATTGGTCGATCAAAACAAACCCGAAGCTTTTCGCAACAGCGCCTGGGTATAAAGGCGAGTAGAGGGCGGCTATCCAGCGCTGAGAGAGCCCACACACCTGCCTATATACTTTGCCTCACTCTTCTGTTCATCTGCACGTTCACACCCCGTCCGTCCGGATGGTTATCCGATAGACGCTATGGAAGCCCCGGAGGTGATGGACACCAGGACAGGCTTCTCAGGCCTCCAGCAGGTTCCGCTCCCAGACCTGGTCGCGGGCAAGCCCAGCTCTTCTTCCTGAGGATGACCCAACGTCCCGGTGGCGCGAGCTTACAGCTCATGGTTCTGAGCTCCACCAAACAGCTCGATTACACCCAGACCTCCATCCTCAGCAGGACTACAAGCGCTCAACGAAGGAGCAGCTCCCGAGGACTCAGCGACCGCGCCGGCTGCATCGACAAGGTGCACTCTGGAGCAGCAGAACAAGCAGATCGGAGGCGGAGATCCGGGCACTGCGGCGGAAGCAGGTGTCGCGGTCTCGGCTGGGCGAACTTTATGACCAAGAGCTGCAGGAGTTGCGCTCCATGCTGGAGCAGATCCATCACGAGAAGCGCAGATCCATCCCTGGACACCGAGCACATCGGCAGAACATCAGCGCCTCGGGGATCCGCTTCGGCGAGGAAGCGCGCATCGGGAAGACCAGGAGGCGATGGTGCGTGCCAGAGAAGAAGGACATGGGTGACTCAGCGCTCGTCAAGCCGAGCCAAAGTGCAGTCCCTGCAGGACGAGATCGCTTTCATCCGCAGCAACCACCAAGAGGAATCCCGGCGATCTGTCGGTAAAAGTGCAAGCGTCGCAGATCACCGTGGAGAAGAGGGACTACCAGAAGGCGAGATATCGCAGCGCTGCGGGAGATTCGCTTTTGCACGCAGCTGGAGAGGAGCCACTCGACGCCGGCCTCCAGCAGGTGAAGACTGGTTCGTATTGCCACTACTCCAGGCTCACGGGGGCGCCAGGCAAAATAAAGCGCCATCAAATCCGCACTGGACAGGATCATGAACTATCGCCGCCAGTTACAGTCCAAAACCATCAGGGTTGAGTCTGTCCGAGGAACCAAGAGTCTCTGGAGAGGCAGCTGAACGACATAGAGGACCGACACAGCAATGACCTTGGCAGCCTTCAGGTACGCAAACAATAAATATAGGCTACCCGCTTTTAACAAGTGAGTTTTTATGCAAGACTGATCGTTACGTGTAAAGTGCTTTAAAGTTGAGAAAGATAGTAATATGTGTACAGTTTTGATAAAATAGTGTTGCTCAGTTGCCACAGATAACTCGCTACTCTGAATATTGCAGTGATCCAATTGTGCAGCCTTGCTGCGGTTGTACTGTAGTGCATCACGTAAATCAATACGGCTTTTCAGATGTGCTGCTGCTATCACCGATAATGAAATCAAGTCACGAGTAAGAGTCTGCGCCCAGCACATGTAATGCTTTCCTCTTTGAGCTTACTTTGAAAGCAGAGAACTGGCTGGTCATCCACGGAGGATTTGCATATGATGCTTCATTACATCATGAGTGCAGTGGATAGTGTTAGAAGGGTTAAGGAGGGCCAGACACCCACAGTGCAGTCTCTCCCGCTCTTTCTTCAAAGTCCAGAGCAGAGGCAGGTTCGCTCATTGGCTGTGTCCCGAAATCACCTCATGCTACATATGCTGAATGCCTGCACCTAGTAGTTTGCCCTTGAAGCCATACAGTGATACTGTGATTTGTAATTTAATTGGTGGTAATTAGAGATCATATAAACAAAAGTACATTGAAGCATGCTAGGAACATATTTATATAAAAATGATTATCTTGAGAGATACACAGCAGTTTCTTTCTGCATTTTATGCAGTTGTGCAGCTAAACTTTCCTGTCTTGTGTCTGATGCACTGAAACCATCCACCAGCTGGAAGATAGCTAAAGAGCCTGAAATGGGAGATGTACAGCATCTTCGTGAATACAAGACCTCCTGAATGTCAATGATATCTAGATATAGAGATTGCTGCATACAGGTAAGATTGAAATATTTTGCATATGTATGTTGTAAATACCTTTGTTTATTAGTTTACATTATCATTTATTATTAAAAATAAGCAAATGTATTGTTATTATTAGATTTCATATTTTTGATAAATATATGATATTTTATTATTATTGAAATATTATGTATATATTTATTTATGATTACCATTTTGACATTTAATGAAATATTTATTAATGCAAATATGAGGATAGGAAAATATATTATTTTTATGCAACAAAAAACCACTTAATCTGTATTTGGCAGATTATTAGCAGTATACACATATTTTTATAGAAATGTCTTCATATTCAGATTTAAAAAATACAAATTGCAATTTTATGCCTTTTTTGCTTTATGTAGAAAACTTTAACCAGAGGAGAGCCACTTTGTACTTTCCCATATCGCCAGTCCGTCTCAAGGCTGGGTCAAAGTGAGCTCCAAAGCCCAAAGTGCAACCTGAAGTTGTAGAAGAGATCATCCAGGGAGACCAGGGTGGAGGATGAAGTCTGAGATGGATGAGGCTTTGGCTGAGATGGCAGGAAGAGTTGTCCATGAGACAGGGAGAAGAAGAAGGAGAAGAAGAGGGAGGGAGGAGGAGGGTAAGGATGAAGAAGGTGTGGTGAGGAGGGAAGGTGAGAAAGAGAGGAGGTGAAGAGGTGAAGAGGAAGGAGAAGAGGAGAAGGTGAAGGAGAAGGAGAAGCAGAGAGGAGGGTGATTTTCTGGCAAACCATTAGCCTCTGGGCACCTGCTGAGATGAAGAGGAGGGAAGAAAGAGGAAGGTGAAGAAGAAGAGGCAGAAGAAGAAGAAGCTGGAAGGGTGATGAAGAGGAAGAGAGAAAGGGAGGAGGAAGAGGAGGAGAGGGAGAAAAGAAAAGAGGGCGATGCAGAGGAGGAGCAGAGGAAACTAATGTACCCGAGGCAAGGCCTCTGCTGAGAATGAGAAAGCAGAGGAGAAACAGACTAGCGGAGAAGAAGAAGCAGAGGAAAGTGATGAGAAGGGAGTAGAGGCAGATGCAGGTAGCGACAAAGAGTCACCTGGTAGAAAAAGACCAGAAGCAAGGGCAGCCGAAAGTGAAGCAGAAGTATCAAGGAGACAAAGTGAAAGGGAGGAGGCCCAAATCTGGAAGGAGAAAACAGCTGTGACAAGCAGAAGACAGAGACACCTAAGCAGAATCTCCAAGCGGCTTGAAGAAGGAGACACCTAAGACAGAGCTCCAAGAAGCCCCCCAAGATGAGTCTAAAAAGAAAGAACCTAAAGCAGAACCACCCAAGAAAGAGGCTAATTGAGAGGCACAAGCAGAAACTAAGAAAGATTCCCCAAAGCCAGCAGATGAAAGCCGCTAAAGGAGTGAACTAGAAAAGAGCCAGAAGACAAAAGAAAGATCGACCGTGAGGAGACATGGGCCAAGAAAGGCGAGAAGAAGAGTCTGATAAGAAGGGAGTAATCTCTAGGAGTGGTGAGAGCCCAGCAAAGATGAAACAAGCAGAGGTGGTGATCACCAAGACAGTGGAGACCATTTGGGAGAGGTGGGATCAAGCAAGTCACAAAGCATTGCCGTCACCGAGAAAGGAGAGGAGTGGAGAAACCGTCCAAGAGAAGGTGGTCTCAAAGCGGTGGAGAAGCAGGTAGTGAAAGCCACCATTGAATTAGACCTGGCGTCAGCTATAACCCGTGGAAGAGGAACCTGGGAGGAAGCATATCAAGCAATCAACACCGAAACTAACATAACGAAGAAATCATAAAGCTCAACAGATGTATTCGGCATTAACCACACTGGAAACAAAGAAGCAAGAAGCATAGGAGAAGCCATGAGCCAGGCAGGCTAAAAAATGCATGTTGGTGATGGCTTTAAATGGGTTCTGTGCTGCATATGCAGTCCGGGACACGAGGACTCACTTTCACTTTTCGTTCAAATTGCAATGCCTGGGGAGCGGTCATGAATGTGGCATCTGCATGCCAGCTCCAGGAAGTCACGCTCCTCGTTTTTAGAGATAGAAAAATAACCACCCTATGTGACAGTAATACAAATGACAGCAGAAAGGCGAGAATGACCATTTACTTGAATTAGAGCAACAAGGGATGTAGAGACATGCGTTCTGACAAAGTAGCCTTATAAATGTTATCGCGAGGACACCAGCTAGGCAAAATGTAAAGAGGGCGAAGGCGATGGTGAAAATAGCCCATAGTCATATACACCTCAGTACATAGCTGCATTAAGCTCTTAGTAGTAAACATGCACTTTTACAGTTATCGATTATGTTTACCTGAAAAGTCGTTTAATCGACAATCAATCGCATGCATTCTTGTATGCATAAGTTGACGAATTCAACTACTTACCGTTAATGAAATTTTCGTTTGTGATCATGTCTTTGTTCATCTGAATGATTTCTCAGCAACTTGTTACTCAATAAACACCATATTAAAATACACTATTTACGCCTTCGTCTTGTCTTGTCTTTTACCTCAGGTTTTGGATTGCTTGTTATTCGTGAGAGTGGTTTATACGTTTTGCATACTTGGTGAAATATATTATAGTTAAAATATAAGCACTGCAAGTGATTTCCAGAGTGTTGGATTTATGCATAAATAGTCATCAAGTTCAAAAGTGAAGAAGATAGAAGGAATTCTAAATATCCTTAACTAAAATCAAGTGCTATATATATGCCTAATTTTAGTTAATTACCAAAATACATTTTAAAGTCTTTATCAGTTTACTTGGAAGACAAAATCCATCTTAAAGACACTCCTTTAACTTTGTTTTGAGGCAGGTCAGGTGACTAAAAGTGACAGTATCGATGATCTTCCTTTGATCATGACATTTTAGTTCTTTGCAACTAAAGATCTACCTAAAATGATTCACATTGACATATACGTATTTTGTGGATGTTTTATTTGGCTTTAAACATCTCTTATGACAGTAATTGCCCATAAACTAGCAGCTGAAGATTTGAAATAGACATGCTTTGCATTGCTGAGTCGAAATGCACCATCAGAGATATGTACTGCAACATTCATAATGGATTATTTCAAGGCAGCCAATTGATGTTAATTGATCATCCATAATTGAAAAAATAAATTAGTTTAGTAATTAAAGTGTTTTTGTATTTATATTGACATAAAATATCTGAATTATTTATATATTCAGCCATGGCAGTTCTCTGGCTTTACCACAGGCTGACTCCGTTTTGAGAACTATATTCTCAGTACTGCAGCAGTTTGTGCAATCTTGTACTGCCTCTAATGTCATACCCCCGCACATTCAGAAAAGTGTAAATATTCCCTTATGACACATATATGTATCTTTTTGTTGCCCATAATAAAATAATTTTATGACAAGTTTTATCTTCTGATATATGTATACATGTATTATTTAAAAATATTTATTTCATAGTTCTATACAAATAAAAAGTTTGTAATTTATAAGTACAAAGCAAGATCACACAACGAGTGAATCTTTGTAATAAATATCTCTTTTTGAAATGGGTACTTGAAATTTCAATTTTTAGTAATTTTCCATCTTTTTTTTCATTAATCCACAGCATTTGTTGTGTAGAACCATATAAATAATATTTTGAAGCTTATAACAATATAATACTATATCGAGAATCAAATATCCTGCATCTTTATGCAAAACTCAAAAAAGAAGCCTCTGTATCATAATAAATATTCCCTTTTAGTATAAGCAATAAACCGTCAGTCTGACTGCCAGGTGCCTGAGCTTTGCTTGCCCGACACTGAAAGAATATGATTTGCTCAAACACGTCAGTCATCGGCTGGGTTTGAAGAAGGCTACTGTGAAACTGAATATATAAATAATTCAGAAAATATTTTTTAATAGAAATACTAAAGCACGGAATCAATTTTATTTTTTCAATTATCGATCAGTGTATCACCGATATATGGCCATTATGAAACTGATGTCTATATCTCTGATGAACCTGTAACATGTTCATTTAAATCTTCACGCTTACAACTGCTGAATTATGACATACTGTCGCCTTGAATGTTTATAACTTTACTTGATGATAAAAATAATGTATATATCAATGTAGTCATTGGGCAGACCTCTTTGAAATTTAAATGTCATTATTCTCATGAAGGTCATCGACCTACTGTACTTTAGTCTTTGTTTCTACCGATTGAGGTAAGATGGTTTTGTCTTCTTCAAGCAAACTTGATAACACTTTTAAAATAGCATTTCACTAACAAAGGTGAGCATACTGCTTGAATTTGTTAAAATGTTCAATTCCTTCATCTTCTTTGAACTTGACCATTTTACGTAAACCTAACGCTCTGAAGCTCGCAACGTGCCTGTTGTATAATATATTTTCATCAGAAATGTCTAAATGTAAATACTCTGCGCAACAATCAAAACCTGATAAAAAATTTGAAACAGACGAGAGTAGCTGGTGCTGTTTTGGCTGTGGTGTTTATTGAGCAATTCTTTGCTGGCCATTCGATCATTAAAGCATGAAATGAACCAATTCAAGTCTGCTGCATCTGAAGGCTGCGTATGGCACCGGTAACGATTTACTAAAGCGCTATTCAATAAACAACAACTGTTTGACTGTAAGCGTGTTTGAGCAAAAATTTCTTGGTTGCTGCTGGTGTGTAACAATGAACTATTTCGCAAGTATTTCGTCACCAGCGGGTATTTATGAACTGCTTTTGTCGAGCGCGTATCCTTGTTGTACTCTAATTCAAAGTAAATAATAATTTCGCTCTGCTGATCTTCTGTACTGTCATGCATGAAGATATCAGGCCTCCCCACGATCAGTGACCCCTCCCCCAGGCCGCAGTGAGCGGTGAAAGTGAGGCCCGACGTCCGCATATGCAACAGAACCATTTAACTCAACAATGCACAACTGCCATCTTGCTGGCTGCCCATAACTTGTTTTTGTTTGGTGGTTAATGTGGCTGCATCTGTTGAGCTTTATATTCTTTAGTGTGTTTCGGACTGTGTTGAGTATGACTCCCAATTCATGGGTTATAGCGGGCAGTGGAGTGCTTCGTGTGCTGTCACAGTTTTGGAGACACGCTACTCTTGGACGGTTTCTCACCTCTCTCACTAGGCCGGCAATATTGTTTGTGACATCACCTTCCCCTGTGTGTGATCTCCCACCCATCTTGTGATCACCACTACCAGCTGTTCATCTTTGGTTGATACTCATAAATTACTCTATCGAACTTTCTTCTCGTCTTTGCCCATATTTCTCGTTCGCGACCATCATCTGTTTCTGCAGTTCCACTTCTTTGCTTGACTTCATTATCTTCTTGGGCTCTGCTTTTATTTTAAAATCTTCTTCTGGTGTTCTCTTTTAAGTTCTTCTTTTGAGACTCTCGTGTTAGAAACTCTTTGGAGGCCTGTGCTCTTAGACTTTTAAACTCTTACAGAACTACCAGTTTGGGTGCCGTTTCTGTGTATTTTCTCACTGTGGGTGAGCTCTTCACTCTCTTTCGCTGTGACCTCTTCCTTTGATACTTCTGCTTTCTACTCTTCGGCACAACCTCCTTTTGCTGCGATTCTTTTTCACCGGGTAAATCACTTTAATACTTCTATCTGCCTCATCTTCTCATCATATTTCTCTGCTTCTTCTTCTCCTCCTTGATCTGTTTCTCTCTGCTTTCTCACTCTCAGCAGAGAACCTTTGCCTGAGCTTTCTGCTCACTCACTCTGCATCGTCTCTTTCTTTTCACTCCTCTCCATCTTCCTCCTCTCCCTTCTCTTCCTCTTCATCGCCCTTTCAACATAACTACTCTTCTGTAACTATTGCCTTCACTCTTTCTTCTCCTACTCTTCATCCTCAGCGTGCTCAAAACTACTTTCTTTAGCTGCTCCTTCTCCTTCACCTTCTCCTTCTTCATAACCTTGCTACTAACCTTTCTCTGCCTTTACCTACCACACCTTTCTTCAAACACTTACCTCTCTCCTCTCCCTCTTCTTCTTCAACTTCTTCTTCTCTGACTCTTAGACTTTCTTTCTATATGCTCGTAAGCATAAATAATACTCAAACTTCTCATCCTCCCACCTAATGCTCTCGATGATATACAAGCTTTGTATTTTGCTACTTTGAGGCTTCACTTTGCTGAGGCCTTTGAGCTGTGTGTATGAAGGGTAGCAAGTAACCTCATCCTTCAGAAAGTTTCTACATAAGTAAAAGGCACTCAAAGCCAGTGAAACTTTTAAATTGAGTGAAAAATTATTTCTATAAGCTAACAACATAATTGCCAAATAAAATCTTTGTTGCATAAAAATAATGTATTTTCTGTCTGCATGTTGCGATAATAAATATTTCATTAATAATGTGATAAATATTATTACTAAATAAATATGACATATAGCCAATAATATCAAAATATATACTTATTTGTCAAAATATGAGAACTCTAATAATAACAATACATTTGCTTATTTTACAATAATAAATGATAATGTAAACTAATAAACAAAAACATTTACAGCATACATATGCAAAAACCACCACGTCTTCCTGTATGTATATATCTGAAGCCTGAGAAGATGGCAGCTGACCACGAATGCCGTGCCTTCTCCCCATTTGCGTGCTCTGCTGGGCAATTTCTAATGCATCGAACACAATATTAATGGTTGGTAGGCGAAAAACTGTTGTATGCTAATTTCTTTAACTATAAATAACTCAACTCTTTTTGTTATATGATCATCGCATTAAATACAAATCTGCAGTATACTCAACTATGAAAAGAGCAACCGCTGAGTGCATTCGTATATGTGTGAGTGGGCCTAAGTTTTGCAACAATGACGACCTACTGCTGCTGCCGACTCAGCGCAGGGAGAAGCGTCTCTCGCCGATCTGCGCCTGTGACGATGAAGCATCGCTGAAATCTCTTGTAGTATTGTCGATTTCTCTGCACTATTAACTTTCAGAGAAAAGCATTACTTTGCAGCCATGCCTTCTGACGATTTCATTATCGCAGCAGCGACTAAAAGCCGTATTTACGTGCACTGGCTGACCGCAGCAGGCTTTAAATATTGATGCCTGTGATGTTGGCAATTATCTGGCAACAACGGCTGTACTGTCAAAACTGCACACTATTATAACAAACTTTAGCACTTTTACAATGCAGTCAGTCTTATAAACTCACTTATTAAAGGTAGCCTGCTGTGTTTATGTACCTGAAGGTAAATGTGTTGGCGTCGGTGGCTTTCTCCAGGCTCTTTATTTCTGGACGAACTTTCCAACTCGAACTGAACACTGTAACGGCGATGGTGCGATCGGCTCGTCGCGGGTGATAACTTTATTTATGCGGCATTTCCGGCAGTTTGAAATGGCGGCACATGTTTGATGTTCCGCCTGCTGAAGTTTGCGATAAACGGCCTCCCGGCGCTGCGATGCTTCACGCGCTCGGCGATATCACCTTTGCAACAGTCCCTAACTGCTCCGCGGTGATCTGCGTTTTTGCTCACACCTGTAACGAATCGCTGATCTCTTGACGATTATTGCAGACAACGACGTCTGCCGGTGCACTTTTCTTCTCAACTCGGCGCGACGGCGCTGGTCACCGTAATCTGTCGAGGCGCGCACTTATGCTTCGTCTCTTCCTGATGCGCGCTCTCGGCGATCCCTGTTTTTGAATGTCGGTATATTCGGTCTGCGCTGCTACTTCTGGCGATGGTCACTAACGACATGAGCCGCGGCTCTACGGCTCTTGGTCGCCAGCTATTTTGACGCTGCTACACGCGACACCTGGTCTCGCCTCGATACGCGAGAAAGTGCGCATATCGTGTAACCGGCAAACTGGTGCGCGTTGAGCGCTTGGCGTTGTGCAGTGACTCATTGAGCTCAGCTGATCGGAAGCCGCCAGCTGGGTTGGCTCTGCTTTGTGGAAGGCTGCCCTGCGTTGAACGGGGCACCGGGCTCGGCCAACTCTGAAGGCGTCATCGCCTCGGTAGCCTCTGTCGAATGGACGGTGGCTGTGGCGTGCGGTGAGAGAAGGCAAGAAAACGACAGCAAATTGCAGGGTGACTGTGGCTCTCTCGCTTTGGATAACTGCTGCACACTGCTACTCGGGCGCTGACGCGAAAAAGCCGGGGAGCTGTTTTTAACTGGGCCGTTGATCCATTGTTTTCCCGCTTATCTTTATCGTGTTTCGACTTCCTGATCACGCCAGCCAGATAACCGAGGCGCTGTCCAGTGTGCGGTTACTATGAAAATAACTTCCAGCTGAGCCCATGTTCTAAAGCAACTTTTAAATCTTTAGACTGGTACTTTATAAAGCGATATTGTTATCATTTAATGATTGTTTAAGGTTATTGATCGTAAATCTTTCGCGTTATGAGTCAAAAATAAACATGTACGCACAATGCAACCATAAAACTGTTATTCGCACATGTTTGAAACGACAAAAATGATTTCTTACTGCGTATATTGAATATGTTGGTTTTGAATAAGTGCATTGTGGTATGGAGAAGCTACATTACGATAAAACGGTAATCGATGGTATCTGGTTGAAATCTGAGCTTGCACTGGCCAATCACTGACTGAGCGTCTTACGATCGGCAGAGATAACGACGTATCGACACGAGTGTGCTCTTCCAGTGTCCTGATCCTTGTATTTTACGATGCTAATCTATTGAAATGAAGTGATATAAAATGACAGCAATTTCTTACAGAAAATATAACCGAGCAGTTGTTTTTCATTGTTCATCACCGTAAGCAGTGATTTCTGCCTCTGTGGAACATTCGGTTCAAAATGTTGAGGGTGTATTACGATTCTTGAGATTTTATAAACTCTGAGACAATAATAATATAGTAAATTAACAAAACAAATAAATTAAAATAAATCAGTAAATCAAGCTTACATCAAATAAAAAGCAAAAATCGGTGCTTCCCATATTCACATTCAAGTATATTTCAAATACAGCATCATGCAGTATAATTGCTGTATTAAAATGATATCTTCTTCTTTTAATTATTCAAATAATAGTCATAATGTATATTTTATTTACGTGCTATTGACTTTTGTTGGCAATAGCTAAAAATTCTGTAACACTATCTTCTTCTGCGCAGCATTACCTTTGCACAATGCAGATCTTTTTCAAAATAAATAAATTAAGAAGCAACACATTCTATCTGCTGTTGCTATGCGGCAGGCACTGAATATGCAGTATATGATAAATAACTAAAAACATTAAATCACCCATGTGTCTCTTTTCTAATGAAAACACGAGCAGAGTAGCTGCAACTGTAAGCTGAACTTTCTAAAAAAAAAATTAAAATCAGCCTTTCAAAAGCGTTTGAATTTGTATTGTCTATGCAGTACATTGGAATGCTGTCAACTAAAGTGTTGAAGATGATGATCGGGCTCACGGCTGCTGAATAATTCAGCCATTTATGCAACTGTGCAGCCAAATCGACACGACTTACACGAACATCTGCGCGTCAACTGTTCGCTAATTTCCCGACTCGTTGCTCGCTGCGGAAATTCAATCGTCGAAATGTTACTCAGCTCTATTGAACTGCGGAAGAACGATAATTGGCTCACAGAACTAAATAGTCTTTCAGTGATATGCGACGCCATTCGGCACGGCTTTGTCGTGAGTTTAACGTCGTAATGCGTTGATCGAAACGGCGTGACAGGCGCTCCTGAAACTCATTGACCTTATCGTTCGACTAGTAAAAGACCATCACATCAAAAATGGAAATCGCCTGAGGAAACGAGGCGATCTGGCCGCTCAGTGCACGTGACCGTACGGGCTTTGATAACATTTAAAAATTCAATGCGAGCCTGTAACTCTGCGAAACACTGCCACCGCGGCCTGCTGTGACCGGTGAAATCCTTTATAATGTGTTTACGTGCGGGCAGCATCAGTAGCGATGAAGAAACCGATTGACAATAAACAGCGGCGAGATGCGTGCGCAGTGAGGAAATGAGCTAATCCGTTAACGAGACAGATGGTAGCAAATAGTGCTGTTACGTGCAAGCCACATAAACTGTTGCCAAACTTTAACTCTGGTAAACTCACGAAATAACTGTGCTGACCCAATCTCTTGAGACTGACGATGTCAGCCTACAGCTTCTGCTACGTTCCCTGGCAGTTTGAGCAGCCAATCTACGGGCAACGTAAAGCACTGTCACAGCTTTGTAATACGACAGTGCTGGTCATGACTCGTCAGGCTTTCCAACTGGCATTTTCCTTCCTTGCTGCACCTGCCGTGTGTTTCTGCCGCAACATTTTATTCGCGAAGAAGAAGGTATCGTGTCTTTAATACGCTAATGGCGATATAACACATCTAATCTTTGCACGATTTATGACATAACTATCAGCCCGAAATGATTGGCGCAAGCGATGGAAATCGCGCTATCGTGAGCTGGCATCATATAATGAGAGAGCAGCGATCATGGTATCTGTCCTCGGTAGGCTACAGCTAACATCGTATTGGCGTGTAATCATGCGGTCGGCTGCTGAGAGCTATTGAAGCAAAATTAACGCTGCTGTTTACGCCAGCCTGGGTGCAAGCGAACGGCACGGCCAGGTGACCGCCAAGTGGTGTGCTGGCAAATCCCTTGAACGATAATAACATAATACTTGCTACGTGCGCAAAGGTTTAAGTCGGCATGATTACAAACCAATTACGATTTTTATGCGGCGATGAAATGCGTGAGTATTTCTGTGTTAACTAGTAAGCTTACAAGCGCGTTTTCATATTGTGTTCATTAAAATGATTTCTGAGATCGTGATCTGAGCACTGAGTAATGTTTTTCTTTCTGTGGAACACGAAGTAACTGTAATCTTAAAAAAGCATGCAAACCTATTTTTTGAAAATATGAAACTTAAATATGATCTCCTGAATATAAATTCTAAAATTTAAAAAGATCTGCTGCTGTTTGCCTTTAAACTGTATTGTCACAAACTAACCAACAAATTATTTTTCTCTGAAACTCACTTTATTTTATTTCTGAAATATACAGAAAGTCATATGACAATGTAATGCTGTTTGGTACACTGCCCATGTCTATCTCTCAAAGGGTGGTCCTTAAGTAAGAATAAATAAATTAATCACTCACTTTCATTTTATTCCAAACATAAATTTTGTTCATCTTTGAGCGCGAACACGACAAAGCTCAGAGCTTTGCCGAAAAAACTGTACAAATATCGACAAACAATCTGTTATCAGTGGAGTTATCTTTGATTCCGCAGCTCATGTTCTTATTAACTGAAAAACAAATAATGATTCAACTGCACAGAAATCGATAAACTTACCACTGACCTTATCAGTTCATTGAACAGAGATATCTTTAGCAGACATAACACAAATATCTCATTTAAAATTATTCTAATAAATGATGTCTATGAGAATCAAAAAATAAATAAATAAAAAATATACTGCTGTAACCTTATATATATATATATATGCATATATGCTAACATATATACATATATATATATATATATATATATATGTATATATAATTTTGTATCGAAGATGAATGGATGGCGCCTTTAGTACAACGCGAGCGACCAATAATGAAGCCATGGCATTCAGGCGATAAACTCAACGGCTTTCTTTGTGTCGAATATGTAACATCCCGGAAATGATGCAAATATAAGGAGTTATTCGGTCTGTTTCACGTAAACATATAGTAACTCATGCTTTAAATGTACTTGTTAAGTGTGATCAGCTACTGAATAAAAAGATTCTCCTTTTATCGACCTTTGTGGTTCAATGATGCGTTCTTTGAAGTATCGAATAAATCAGCACAATATACGCTTTGAAGGTGTTTTATAAGATAAACAAGCTGAACGAGATTTTTCATTAATGAATATATTCAAAAGAGTGAGCAGATGGCAGTTCTGACGTATCACCGAATCTTCCTTTCACTCGCTCTATAACTGCGCTTAGTGTCTGGCACAAACACGTTTGTTATATCTGATAACTGTCAAGCTTTCCCAGAAAGAACTTTTATTAAACTAAGGCCTTGCTTGCAGAAGCTGCTGTGTTTCAAGCTCGCTCATCCACGTTGCAAACGACCTCACGGAGTTTTTTCTCGGCTATCCAGATATGACTATGATAATTGGCGAGCATGCCTGGAAGGCTCTGTTTTTAAGCAAATACGTAGAAGTTTAGGCTATGTATTTCGAGGTTGCTCCCGGGCTCAGGCCAGTGGTCTGTGAGCTTCCCTCACGGGGCAGGTTGAGGCTCTGACCTGATGTCGTATGAGAGGAGGAGGTGTGTGTGTGAAAGTGACTATTGATGAAAGAAGTGTGTTGAAATGAATGAAATGTTAAGCATTGAAACGAAGTAATGTGTGATACGTAGGTAAATATATGAATAATTGCCCAATGAGCCCCATCTGCAATGCGTCAACGCTTCTCATGCCTTTTTTCCTTCTTCCCTTCCTCTTTCTGCTGATCATACTTCGCTACTGCTAATGCGATGCGCCATTAATATTTTCTGAAAATAGAATGTTTCAACCATGCGGGCTCGAAGAAGTTTAACGTTTATTGTGTCTCAAGAGATTAGCCGGTGCGTGGTGTCCCTAACAACCAATCAACTAGTCTTCATCGAGTGAGAAGGCGACCAGAAATTAGTGCTCATGCTCATGATATCGCGATGTGTCCTCTCGAGAGACGCGAAAGAACTTGCTTCCCTGCTATAGGTGAATGACCGTATGACTTTCGGCAGAACAAGATCTGCGCCTGTAGCTGTTTATGAACAAGCTGTCTTGTCCCTGATATCTGTGACTATTCTAAGCTGATGCTTAGCAACAAGATTGTTTTGATGCGCCTCTCTAAGTAACGTCCTTCACTTGTTTAACGATTTTATACTGATCGTCGTGTCAGCAAGGCTTTAACACCCGCACGATGAAATGACGGCTCCAGCGGACTATGAATGATGGCAATGCTTTGATGATAAGGAGAAAACTTGTTTATGCGTGGTGATCTAAACATAATCACATTCTTATCGCATGCTGCTTTGGACTGTGAAGCAATAACAAGGTATTACATATGTGAAGACTGTGCTTAGTTATACCTTGCTGCTAAATATGGTCTGAAAGACAATTTCAACCCATCATTTAACTGCAATTTTACTTGCTAATCTTTTTCTATCTTTACTAGCTGAAATTCAACATAATGTGCCACTTCTCCGTCAACTTGACTTTCCTATATGTATGAATTTTTATATGTAATACCTTACTAGGACCCCAATGTTTTCTTTTCTTTTCTTGAAAGAAGTATATAACCGAGCTGCATTATGTTAACAAAATAATATTTAAAATCATGATAAACAACATTTTTTTATTATACTATTTAATATTTTCATTATATAAGTGTCACATGATGCTCAAAAGCTGATTGCTGAGCCAAGCATGGAGTTTTTATTTATGTGACTTTTCCCTCAAGTTGTTGCTAACGTGTAGTTGTGAAACCTTGATTGAAATCGACCAGGCAGAAGATCAAAATGTATAGTCGTAATGAGCATAATATGTAATGCTTAGTATTGATAATAAATTGCATGCTAATAAGCAACCTTAGAAAACCTAAAATCTTTATTTTCACAACTTTGTTAAATACTCTTTGTGTTCGTCGCCAACTGATGAGCTGTGCTTTTCGCTTCAGCCAACTTGCAACGAAGTATGGCGTTTTGCAGCCATGAATTTTATTGTGCTCATTGTGCAATGGGAACAAAGCTGCATCTAAATCATCTTAAATGATTTTGCAGGATCAAGGTGAACGCAACGTCGAAGTGCTGGCAAGCTGAATGTTGCATTTCTGATGTTCGATGTATGACTAACATTGCAGCATTTGTGCGGGCCGTAATTTGTTGTTTTGCGTCGGCTAACATGAAATAGTGGCACAGTGCGAATAACTTGGTGTGACTTGCAGCGTCGAAGCTGCTGTCTGCCGGAAGTCAGTTCAGCTGCATTTGTCGCATGAGCGGCTTACCGTCTAAAGCTTTCAAACTGCATGGCGCAACTGTGAGCACTCTTGCCAAATTTGTACAACAACAAGGCAATAATTATTACACTTAAATGATGACTATTGATAAACAATACTGTTTGACTCTTTAAGAAAATGATATGAATGTAAATCTTTCATTCTTTTGTTTTATGACTACTGAACGCTATAAACAATTCAAGCTAAAGCACGAACAGCCTCTATACACAGCAAAACTTATCAAACAATAGATTCTTAACAAATGAATATTACGTCATTTTACGATATTAATGAATAATGCTGGTATTATACTGTATATTCGTCTTAGATTTGACCCCATCTTCAACAGAGACATCTCTGTCATCGGTCACGGCGGCTGCGTATTTTACGACGCAACTATAAATATTGAAATTCTGCTGACATAATTAATGTTTTTGATAGATACACGGTAGGCAGATTTCACGGCAATGCTCACGAAATAAACGAACTTCTTTGATTTTAATGTTGCCAAAATAATCAGTAATATGAAGGAGCTGTTTGAAGAAAGCTTAATGTGTCATTATTCAGCTAGTTTCAGTTCATTTCGAACTGGGCATGAACAGTAATAGAACTTTCTTTTGATGAATAAAGCAATCTGGTCAGGAAAATATTGTTTAAAAAATTTATATGCAATAATTAAACTGCAGCTATACTATGTGTGCTGTAATATTTAAGGCATTTTGGCATTTTGTGACCACTATATGTACTTTGCATTTATTATTCACTTGCATGTGCTGTCTTGGGGTATGTTGAGCTTGTGTTGCACTTTCTGTGTAATGACCCACTCATTAACATTAACTACCATCTTGAACTTAACTCTGCTGTGTACCTGAAAAGTAGCAGAAGCTGGCCTGCTGAACAAACCTGCGAGTGTCGCTGGTTTATCGCCTTTCAAAGAGACAACGATGTGAAATACGTATTGAGTAACATACATATCGTGACTAAATGTTGCGTCTTCTTCTGCTACTATGCTATTTTTGGTTTCTATGCTCCTGCTATACTTTAATATAACGACATGGCACAGACGAACTATTTCCCCGCTTTTCATCTCGTATTGTTTTTCTTAGCCGAAACCCAGTGGGTGTGTCAACATACCGGGAAGGCTACCAATGGCTTGGACCCTCTTAGACACTTCCCCAACTTTATGCATAAAAATGCTGTCAGTAGACGCAGCCATATCCGTGCACGCAGATCAATTTTTTACATTATTTCACAGTGGAAGAAGGCCATGCCTATTGGTCGGCCACTGCGGAAACCACGGCGAGACACTGACACCTATGAGTGACGGCGCACTCTTAGACGAGCACTGTATATTTACATTCTCTGTCTCCTAGTATCTGGCTGTCTGATGACTTTAATCCAAAAGCTGTAATGCTGTCTTACCTCGCCGTGAAACTGCTATGAACCAGCCAATTGAACACATGGCAGCAGAGCATTCCTTCCGATCTCCCTGCAGCACAATGCTTGCCAAAAGCAGAAACATACATTGTATCTGTAGAAACACTGATAGGAAATCGAAGAAGCATGATAACGATTCAGTATTGATGTGAGAACTCATAATACAACTAATGAACACAGACTCAACTTTTGTAACTATTGATATATGATTACAAATACGAAATTCAAACAAATTGTGAATTTATGACATTTTAACCAGGCTTCACTTCCTCAAATAACCTTACTATATATATGTATATGTATATATATATATATGTATGTATATGTATATATATATATATATATATATATATATATATATATATATATACTATATATATATATATATATATATATACATATATATATATATATATATATATATGAGGAATATGTTAGTGTGCTTTTATATCTTAAATATAGCATTACTATACATCTTCAAATTAAAGATACAAATCACGGATGATGAGAAGCCAGATGTAGTCCCGAATTCTAAGAAGCGCCTGCTATCATCAACGACAACTAAGGCTGCTTTGACGTTACCTGTTAAAAAATTACAAATTAAATTCGTTGAAGTGCGATACGTGAAGCTCTGCACATTTTACATCAATAACTGGAGATTTGATGAAAAAGAGATCGACAAATAGAATAAAACATAAAAACGCATACAAGTTGCACTCTGTAATGCGAGACATTTTCTAAATATACACTACTGACAATGTCTTTATACATAATAAAAAATAATACTTGACACAAGAAATACGCAAAATGTTAAATTTGAATGCGATTAATTATGACAATGAATTTACGGCTTATGATTTATTTAGAATACACTTAGAAGTAAAAATTTATGTTTTTTAAAACACTCTTGAAATTTAATACCTCTGCATTGCACCGCGTGTTGAAATAACTGATTTTACAATATAAGTGTATTGTGAAAAAACTAGTTGACTTAACATGATATGTCAAGTATTATTGAGTGTTTACGATATTTAATATGGTGCATAAAGAACCGCAATGATTGATAACAACTTAAGAGTTTCTGTATAGCGATATGGTGCCGGAATGAAGGAAATATCGCTAGCGTCGCCGGGCCCACGTGATATCGTGTGAACGGTATGAAATTACGGCTTCTTTTCTGCGCTGCGAAACTGCTGCTTTCTGTGTGTTCATCTGACGTGTCATGTTCTGTGTGTGGTGATGCCTGACGCATTCAGCTTTCGAATAATGCGCCTCTGTTGGGCACGGCAGCGACTGGTGCACTATGAATGCGACTTGCAGACGAAAAATTACTGCTGGTAGCTGCATGAAGTGAGAGAACGCACGGCTATCAAAATTGTTTCTCAATACTGAAAACTGCATGACACTTAAAACCGTGGCTGCTCAAACGTCGTGGAAGCTATGAAGGCATTTGGTGACTTGAAATACGTAGCACAAGCAAAAATGGCAGAGAAAGGCAATGTGCCAGTGGCGCGGCGCGAGGAAGACAAAGCAAAGGATTCAGTTATTCAAATGATTCAAAGGAAAGGAGAATTCAAAAAGTGTTGACAAACTGATGTCAAATAATTGTTATATTGTTCCATCGCCCTATGATAACGACGGAGTACGGCTCTCAGCTTTCTTCTTCTTCTTCTTCTTTTGAAGAGAAAATATCCTGTGTAATCCATTATTTGGGTTTTTAGAAATGAAACAATGACAACAATAACAAAATACCTTATTTTAATTTCACGATTATAAAAATATTTGTATTTAACCTTGCTATTTATATTAATCGCATGGCGATTTGCTAATTATTGATAGTTTTATTGCAACCCTCGCTAACTATTTTTTTATATATTTTCACGACATCATAAATAAATCTGAAGACATAATAACTAATATTATAATAACTTAACAACAACATAAATATTGCATTAATCAATTTTCAATCATAACTATATTTCTTGTAATAAATATAATATTATTATTTATGATTCTGACTCAAAAAAAAAGTTATAAACACAAATAAAACATTTATATTACTGATTATTACTCAGTACTAATGACAATAATAATAATAATAATAACAATAATAACCAATAAAAATAAAGAAAATATTTTCTTCTTAGCATTTATCTGAAATAAACAACAATAACAATAATGTTAATTATGAGCAAGAGATATCAGTCAAACAATTATCGAAAGAACATCATAAATTTCAATGAAGAAGCTTTCTTTGTCTGTACGCGTTACATGTTTAATATCATTGTAGCAAAAATAGCTTTGTGATTATTTTTGATCCTGAACTCATTATTAATATAATTCTTGTGCTGCTTGACCAACAACACATGCATCGCAAAGAAGCAGCGTTGAGTTCTGAAACACAAGGACAAGCCAGGAGGAGCTTTTCAAATGTGAAAACTTTTTGCTCGTCACGCTGCCCCCACTGCTGTTTAATTCGCTCTGCGTTAACTAGATCAGACGCGACGACATGTAGGCCATGAAATTTGCTTCTCCTCTGCCAAGGAGAGCGGCTTTATTAACTCTCTCACAGTGCTGATATGGCAGAGCTGTCGTGATCTTCTGACCGAATAGTGCATTTCTTGAAGACACCTCTCTGTCACAGATGTACTTTGTAGCGCTTTCATATTGTTGATGCGTGATGCTATTTAAAACTAGCGCAGCTATTAATCATTACAACTCGCGACTCGCCGCCAAGCTTCCCTGACGCTAATACGGCAATGTTCTTGACTACCCAAACCTATTACTCACATAAAACGTGCCGAAGGCTTGAACAAGTCACGACTGAATCTGCTACGCGAATTTGACTCCGCCTCCCACGACAACGATGAAATGCAATATCTTGGCGTTAATTCTCTATATAATTCTTCATGTTTCTTGTATCAACAAACCCAAATTTCTTTTAGTAATATGCATTCATTCACGGTTGCTCTTTTTGTGTCTTCCTTTGTTAAACAGACTGGTATTCCTCAGCCTAACAGCTTTCAAAATGCATTTTGACTCATCTAATCTTAAATGTATCATTGCTAATATTAATGTTTTGCATGCAGTGTTAATAAAATCACCGTGATATGTTTTGTTTCTTATTGAAGATATGTCTTTATATTTCCCCGATCCTTCTGTTATATGTTATGCAAAACAAGCAAGCACAAAATCAACTCATGATGCTTATTTACTAGATAAATAACAAAAACAACCAATAATAATTGAAGCCTTAGTTCCTTTTTAAACTATGGATAGTATTGTGTATATATGTGTAGTATTTGTTAGTATTGACTACTCGTGGCATGCTGAACTTTGTGTTTGATATTACGTATTCAACACATGAAATATTTTCAATAAAATAAAAAGTGAATGACTAGATCTACGATTATACAGTAATTCTCATTGTGGCTTTGAAATGTTTCATAAAAAGCTTTATTCCAACATTTCTCATAATTTTATTATATGTTAATTTTTGCTCATGCAGTTTGAAATAATAAACGTGTTTCTTTCTGTAAAAATTCCCTGTGACGGAAGCGGCCGGCTCACTACCACATCGTTCCGCTCCTGGACCACTGGCGCTCCGTCCGTCGGTTCACCCCATCACCCGCCATCAGAGACCTGCACTGAACGAACATGTCAAGCATGTTGAGATATGAACGAAGGTAGGCTACCTGTCGCGGTCGGTCAGTAACAAGCCGTTTGTCGATGTTTATCGTTCTCAGAAGTCAATTTCTGACTTTTGCTCTACGCTATCGCTCACCACCATTCTCAATGTCTCTATTTCTCGATCGGTATCGTGATTCTTCCGGTATCGGCAGCTCGGCGATCTCTGCTCTCAAACTCCGTTCTGAAAAAACAAAGCTACTAAGGTATTTATCTTGCTATTTGGGCTACTCGCAAGATCTCAGGTCGATCTTCAGGTATTGATCGGCTGGCAGGTGTTGATGATCTGTTTTACCTGCGCTAATGTAGAAGTCCCGATGATCCATTCCTTTGCTATTTTCCGTTAACCAACTTTTTCATAATGTTTTCAAGTAACATTTTCTCCAGCCATCTGAGCACAGTACTTGTGAATCTTAACTTCTTTTGTATATTTTGCTTGTGTTTCATTTATTACATGCATCTGTCTCGTATGCAAATGGATATTAGTCCCACGAAGGTGAAGAATGCTGAAAAATCATCAATAAGCAATTGAAGTACTCGTGCTGTTGAAACAAGTTGTCGGTGCAGCTCTTTGCAGCTTGTGTGTTGTGTCTTCTCTCTTTCTCTCTCCTCTCTCTTCTCTGGGCTGTCAATTACATCTCACCATTCAGTGGTGCTGAACTCTTTATTCTGCATCTGTGTGTCACTCCCTCTCCTCAATTCACGGCCAACACCAGCTGCCTGGCTCTACTGATCTCTCACTTTCATCACCCTCATGATGTACTCAGTGTGCTGCGGCGAGGAGAGGAGATGCTGGGAAAGCACCTCACGACTTCGCTGCTGCTGCTGCAACACACCAGTATTCGTCATCGCTTCGCGAAAGTGGGCGCTCGCAGCTTCTCTTTCTCCTCTTTTCTTGCGCCCAACTGTCTCACGGAAGCCCTCGTGTGTCAGGCTCTCTGGCCCATTGCTCGCGGAAGAAGACGGCATCGAAGACACCTGATTTCTTCAACTTCTTCAAACTCTTGGAAGATCTCATAACAACCTATAACATTGGCTGGAGTAATCGTCTAATCATACTGTTTTGCCGCATAAAACGATAAGCAAGACTAAACTGCCTTTTTTCTTTTGCATGAAAAATGGCACATTTTATCTGACTAATATCAAAGAATGCGCTTGATTTGTTTGAATTGCTGATTTAACTTACATGAAACTTTGAATAAGAACACATTCTTGCAAATGATTCATAATACGTACTTATTTATATAATATAGCGTTTTCTATGGTATCATTTGTTAGCATTAATTCATGTCATTACCTAACATGACTGAACAATGAACATGCATTTATTACTCTGCTAATGTAAACTAGTAATCCTGTACATAATAAAAAATGAATTTGTTTATTTTATGTGCATTAACCAATTATTAATATTCAACTAATTATGTCAATTAATAATGAAATGCTGAAATAGCATATTATTGTTCATTGCCAGTTTAAATAACAATAATGAACCTTATTTTAAAGTATCATATGTCCCGAATCAAAGGCTATATTAAACTAAGTAATACAGTGTATAAAAAGAATTTGACCCTTAATATGTTTATGTTACATGTAATAACCATATTGTATATTAATACATTAAGCTACTTATATAAACTCTTGTTATCTTTTACTATTTTATATTTTACTATTAATTAAATATTTATATCAGTATTCACATATAGACTAACACTTTTAGTGAACAATAATAACACACATAATATCCAAATATTTGACACAACATTCTAACAAGAAAAGAAATAGCTTTAAGCATATTTGCACATAACAACTAGTCTGCTGAAGAACCTTGGAGATGATGCTAAGCTCAGTAACGATCCTGACTGTAAGATTCGACTGACAACGGAGACAACGAGCTGCAGAATTTTTCTATCTGTGAGTGGTTCAGAGGCACGGGCCATATGATCGATCAACCTGGATGCCCTGAGCAGAGGACGCTCGAGACCTTTTCGGGTAACACAAATTCCGGTCAACAGAAGCTCAAACGCCATCAATAAGATGAAATATCGCTCGAGATATATCTCGGAGAGACGTGAACCAGAAATGAATTGTGCTGGCAAGCCAGCATTTGAATGAACATGCGGAAGCTATACCGGGTTTCTGACCCAGCTGGCAGGGCATGTCGAAAAAATGCTTGAGCAGTGAAACAATTATAAGTGTTCGTTTCAAAAAGAGCTTAATGCGCGTCGTGACAACGATCAGACGCGAGCATATGTTCGAGAAAAATCAGATATCCGGCTGAGCTCAACGAAGCTGAAGATCCCAGGTTTATCGGATCGACCATTGTCATCATGGGTAACTAAATCTTTGCTTTGTGATAACACTGGCGCCCGTCGACTTAAACATCTCGCAGTATTCTCAAAGGGCGTATTTAACCGCGTAATCTCAACCTCGGTATGGACCACGAGAACACCGGTTCGATACCGAGGGTGATAAACAGTATCTGTGTACAACCTCGACGCGAGTAGTGGCGAAAAACGCACGCAAAAAAGGCCACGAAAGCTGATCTTAACAATTCTGCAACTCTGCGCTGTTCACGTCAGCTGGGCGCTGAAATGAGCGTCGACGATGCGGCATTAAAACAGGCACACGCAGTAGTGAACGGCATGCTGCGACGAAGAAGGCGTGCTGACCGACCAGTTTTTGATGCAGCACTCTGGCTTTCGCAAAGTTTTCTGGTGCCCGTGTTTTTGCCAGGCGCGCGCTTTTGTTGTTTAGCAAGTGCTTTGCTGCACTGTGACACTGTGCAATCGTCGTTTTCATCACGATGCACATTCTGCTGCGTTTGCTTGCGATTTGGCTGTTGGTCTGAACATGATCGGCATCGCTTGTCGTAATGAATGCGCCAATTCATCATTGATGGCTTCATATTATTTTGATAACTCTAACGCTCTTAAATAATGATAAGTGTTAAAATAAAATGCGTACAGCACACAGTGGTTTACAAACTTTACGGCATGAAGTCAGTCTGAGGTTGAATTAATTTTAAAGCGCTTTTATAAACTTTGAGCGAGGACGCAAAAATCCGCTCATTCACTGTAATGTTGTCTGTGATGCCACCCCAACGCTGGCTTTCGCTTTGCATTTCTAATGTGAAGATAATAACAATGGTTGATGAAATCGGTTGTCAGTTATTTTATTATTATTTAATTATTGTTATTGTCAATAACAAGGTGTTTTTTGTCATGAATTATTATAGACAATTTTCTGTTGATATAAGCGCATTAATTGACTTTTCATAATATTGGTCGTGTATGTTTTTCATGCCATGTATTCTAATTGACAAAGCCAGCCATGTTTTTATGAAGAAGCTTATTGTTCGAAGTGTAGAACTAGCAAAAAAACTTATATATAAAGCTATTCTTAATAATTCGTGAATAAGTAAACATGTAATTATGTGCTAGTATAGATGTTTCATTAATTTTCGTAATTACTAACATTTAATTTATTTTTACACATTTTACAAACGTTATTCTAACGCTCCGAAAAACACAAATAATGATGCATTTAGTTTAAATATATTGTCTGGTCTGTTCTTGTATTTCGAACAGTGCGATCTGCCTGCCAGTGTCGGCACTGCTAGTGAAGCGCGCGTTCCGGGGGCGGATTCAACGAAGCGAGGCCGATTTGATACGAATACCTTCGCTCTTTCGCGACACGAGGTTTGAAAGTGCCATTTATTTCACACCGCCGTATTGTATTTGCTCGCCATCATCGCAGTTTTTAATCCAAATATGCGACCTCAACACTGAATTTGTATTCGACGATTCTCCGAAATATGACAAATAACAATGGTTTTAACACAGATACGTGCTGCAATGCTCTGCCATTGTAAGACATACTGCGATCTTTATCTTTTAGGTGAGCGTTATCTGTGTGAAGAATCTTTTATTTATTACAAGCTGATGTTTACGCTATACTTCTTTTGTGGATGAGATTTGGCATATAACACAGAGTATTTTTGACGTAACTACGACTTGTTTGAGACACTGGAAGATCCCATGTTTGAGTAAATGTTGCGTTTTCTGGTAACCTGTTCCACAGCTCGTGGTGAAAATACTCGGCTGTGGTATTCGCGGTTTGCTGCTCACGTTATGTGCAAGCTCTATAATCGTTTCTGACTCTGAATGTCTGAAAATGGTCACTTTCGCTCGACTGAACCAACTAATGTGGTTGCGGCTAACTAAATAGCGGTTAGGTATGTGTGTTTGTAGCTGAGCAATGACGCTGTTCAACTGGCATGCAAATCGGTATCAATTCTTTTAAAAGTGGTCTCTGACGCTCATTATTACGCTGGCTGAAGTGAAGCATTTTTGTCCCAGCAGGTAGCTACGCACAGGTTTTAACGCTGTTTTCTTTAGATCTCTGTGCTGCGCCGCCAAGTCGTGCGACATTAAATATCGTGTGTTTACTAAATAACTTTTAAACATGTATGTCGGTAATGTTTTATTCTTTTAACACGAGTATTCAGCTTCCGGAGCGCTGTTCTGCGAAGTTTCAAGCACGCAAACTACTAATCGCTGCTCGCAGACTGGCAACCAACGATAACAAACAAACTTTTGCGAAAATGAATACACAGGCTTTGAGGTTGAAGACGCAACTCCGCATGTTTTTCTGTGAATTATTTCTACCCTTTTTAATTGATAATTTGCACTATATAACCGATGTGTTTAACGAATATGTAACAATATTGACAACAAGACGCACAATGCATTCATGAAAACAACAGGGCAACGTCATTTCTGGTGGCGTGTTTCTAACGAGGAAGAGCATGGGCTGGTTTGTTGATTGCCGGTTAGCGTTACTCTTTTGTGTGGTCACTCAGAGCATGTGAACCAAATCAAACATGCACATCGTAAGGCTGTTTACTGAAAAGTGTTGCGTCGGCTGCTGATATTGTTATTTCGATGGATTACAGCCTGGTAATTGTTGGCACCTTCTTCAGTGGCTATCTGACACGAAAATGCTGCTCCGTATTGCTGTAACGTACAATAACTGTGTTTAATGTCTACAATTCAAAAGTTTGATCAAGTCCCACATGCTATTGGCTGTAGTATTGCAGGAATATTCGAATTTATTGACTACAGCTACAACACTTTATTTTAGTATTTCTTCAATTGTGCTGTTAATAACCAGCTTATTACTCTGGTCATGTCAAACGTCATCAGCTCTTTTTCCTTCCCAGATGAGCGATTACTGACTTGCAAAATTGAGTCTAACACCCACTCTGGCACCCGTCAATCAGTAAATGTAACATGTTAACACCGTATAGTATGTACTGTTTCTGTTTTCTTTTTCTGTTTTAAACTAGCAACAATGAACTCAAGTCAGCCAAGCGATTCTATCACATACTGAAACGCAAGCAATGCTGAGCTGGTAGATGTATGAACATGACTGATAGGCTGCTGAAATCAAAATGCAACTTGTATTTGAACATTCGGCTTTCACCTGACTTTGGCTTTCATAGAGAACCATTTCATCCCTCTTCTTGATCTTTGTTGAGATTTGAATGTGGACTCACAGTGATTAACACATCCAGCGCAGGCACATGCGAGTATGACCACCTTGCGACTTGCTACGCTCAACCACCACATGAAGCTCCCCATGCTGCCAGCGTTCTATGAAAGGAGGTTTCTCAGAAGAAAAGGTATGTTCACTGACGATCAGTTACATTTTAAAATACAAATTGTGTGAGTGGCTGTAGTGATGACCGCTTAGGACACCTTTGGATTAAGGATGAAAGGAATCTTATTGAGCATCTGTTTGTTAAATGTGAGGACTAGACCTGGTAACTGTTTAACCGATTGTCTGTCCCCACCACAGGTTTCTCAGAAGAAACTGAAGAAGCAGAAACTTATGGCTCGGGAGTAAAATGTAAATAAAGTCCAACATCTGTACTACAAACTGACTCTGTTCTTTTTGTGCTTTATTGCCCAGTGGATGTAATGGCTTAAAGATGACACCAAGATTGTGTTTGGGGTTTTTTTTTTTTTTTTTTTTTTTTGTGGAACATATTTTGGTCTTTTGTAAATGCTTGAGTTAATGTTCCAAAAAGGGAGCCTAATTTATGAATTGTTTTTTCCGAATTAAATTATTCAATCTTGTTCAATCAAATGTTGAGATTGTGCACAGTGAAGTCTACCAATCAGGCATATAAAACACAAATCCATATAAACTGTATGCAATCCACATTTTGAAGTGGATCAAAGGTTGTCCTAGGGTAGGAATGGGTGTTTTGGTTTCAGGATGACTTTGAAAGGCTTTGATCCAGTTTAAATGTTAAAAACTGTCCAGGGATGGACTGATAATAATGGGAGATGTTCACCAGTAGAGGGCAATATAACACAACCTGCTCGTCTGGCACGTTGTTTTCGTGCATATTTCTGGGGTTCATTTATAGTCAGGAGCTTGTTGGTTTAAATTTACAATATTAATAGCGTTTTATTTAGTAACTCTTAATTTTGTTGTATGGTATGTGCATGCACATTGTTTCCATGTTTTATGGGGACTCTCCATGGGTGTAATGGTTTTTATACCGTACAGACTGATTGTCCTATACAACCCTGAAACTGACGTTTTAGATTCAAAAATTAAATTCTGTCTGGTTGATGAGCTGTTTTTTCATGGGGACCCAAAAAAAGTCCCCACTAGGTCAAAATGTACTGGTGTTCTATGCTTGGGTACATTTGGTCCCCATAACCCAGTAAATACATGTAATTTTTAAATGGGTCTGTAAGCTGTAATTTTTTTTTACCTAATCAAAATAAAATTAGATTTACAGCTACAGTATATTTTGTACACAAGTTTTCACTAATTTCCTTCAAAAAGCGAAAGCGTCCGTATTCGTTTTCACACATACTGATATTTCAAATGTTTATTTTAATCTTGATAACTGACAACTAATGAAAAGCCCAAAATCAGTATCTGAGAAAATGTAAATATTAAGACCAATACAAAGGTGATTAATAGAAATCCTGGGAACTGAAAGTGTGAATATGTACAGCACTCAACTTAGTTGGAGCTCCTTTGCCTGAATAACTGCAGCGATGCAGCATGGCCTGGAGCTCTGTTATGAGAGCCGGGCTGCTCTGATAGTAGCCTTCAGCGTTGTTGGATCTGGCATAATCGCATCTTCCTCTTCACAATACCCCATACAGTTTCTATGGGGTTAAGGTCAGGTGAGTTTGCTGGCGATTAAGAACAGGGATACCATGGTTCTTAAGCTTCAGTCCACTCTCTGTGAATCTCCCCCACATTTTTGAATGGGTTTTGTTTCACAATCTTCTCCAGGGTGCGGTTATCCCTATTGCTTGTACACTTTTTTCTACCACATCTTTTCCTTCCCTCTCGCCTCTCTATTAATGTGCTTGGGCGCAGAGCTCTGTGAACAGCCAGCCTCTTTGAAAATGACCTTTTGTGTCTTGCCCTCCTTGTGCAAGGTGTCAGTGGTGGTCTTTTGGACATCTGTCAAGTCAGCCGTGTTCCCCACGATCGTGCAGCCTACAGAACTAGACCGAGAGACCATTTAAAGGCCTTCATAGGTGTTTTTAAGTTAATTAGCTGATCACAGTGTGGCACCAGGTGTCTTCAATATTAAACGTTTTCACAATGTTCAAATTTTCTGAGATACTGAATTTGGGCTTTTAGTTAGTTGTCAGCTATAATCATCAAAATTAAAAGAATTATATCAGTCCGTGTAATGAATGAATATAATATACAAGTCTCACTTTTTGAATGGAATTAGTGAAATCAACTTTTTTGATGATATTTTAATTATATGACCAGCACCTGTGTGTGTGGCCAATGGCTCCTGTTGCATTAACATTGTATATATATACACACACACACACACAGTATATATATATATATATATATATATATATATATATACATATGTTAATACAACAGGAGCCATTGGTATATATCTTATTATATGTAAATTCACTTTTTGACCACTAGATGCTGCAACACGTTGCATTTTGCTTTAGCATCATTCACTTTTTATTACAGAGAGAAAAACAAAACAAAGCAGTTGCATTTAATTCTTTGGCATATATATATATATATATATATATATATATAATATATATATATATATATATATATATATATATATATAATATATATATAATATATATATATATATATATATATATATATATATATATATATATATATATATATACACTATACACTACACACTACAAAGCAGCCTCTTTTAATGAATTACAGTGATTGTGTTTTGTAAATTTGTTAGTCCACATTCATTTCTTGATGGACTGTATGTAGATAGCCTGCTGTCGCTGGTATGAATACAGCGGTAGAAACAGAAGTTTAAAGCCCGCAGCTGTGAGTTTCTAATGTTTCGTTTATTCAGACAGAATTTAAATGATTCAAAACTGATACATTTGAAAAAAAAAAAAAAAAAAAGTGTCGGAGGCACATTCACCTCACAGCTAGAAGTTGAAGTAAAACGATAGTGTTTATTCAAGCTTCATCGTTCAGTGATTGTTCCGCGATTTATCTGCGGAGTGTTTAAGCCCTGTCCACAGAGACTTTTAAGCTCGTAAGATATCCCACTGCCTCACATGACCGGCACGCATGCAGATGTCCTTTATTTAAGAAATAGATCTCAAATTGACTAGATTGATTTTGTCTCCTTTTTGTATTTAATAGCTGGTCGGATGGCAGCTCTTTTAATGTGCAAATGAGAACCAATGAGGACAGACTCCTAAATTCAGTTCAGACACTCATCTGACACGGGCCACGTCACCGCCGGCCTCAGCCAATCGCGTCGCGCCGAGCCCCTCCACTTTCCCAGGCACGCTCTCAAAGTTTTGACTTTTTGCAGCAAAAGACGGCAGGTTGATGAAAATGTTTTATTATCTTCCAGATCTTCATGAACTACCCAGAAAGACTCTCTATTTATTTATAGATTTCAAAAACGCTCTCGTTGAAAGGACGCCGCTCTGTCGTATCATGCAAGAACTGAAAGAAGGGAATGGATTTTGCCAGAGGAGATGGGTATGAAGCTTCAGTGCAACTGATTGGGATTTTTAGAGAAAAGAACCTTTTTCTAAAGGCTTGAGTGTTTTTGTTTTGGTTTTCCCCCTCCTTCCTCTCTCTCTCTCTCTTATTCACTGTTTCGCGTTTGTTTTTACGTTTGGCGCTGGTCTCCATCGTCTTGCTTCTTGCGCAATATTTAGTTGAAGTTGAAGTTTCTTGGTAATGTTAGCTGTGGGGCAAATGGACGGGGTCTCGCCAGAGCGCTTTCCTACTCAATACCCCACCTCTGGCTGCTTTACACAGCATGACCGAAATGAAGACACCACTTTACCCAGCATACCCGTTATCTTCCACCGGACCAGCATCCTCCACTTCGCCGACAGCTACCTCTCCGAATCCAGGCGGTATCCCGGTCTCGTCCCCGGGGATCAAAACATCCACCGGACTCTCGGTCCTCGGATCGCCCCAGTGCTCGATCGCCACACCTCACGGAATAAACGACATCCTCAGTCGACCCGCGGTGGTCACCGGAGCGGCGGCGGCGTCTTCTCCCGCTGGAATCTTGTCAGGACTGCCCCGCTTCAGCAGCCTGAGTCCTCCGCCGCCTCCAGGGCTGTATTTCAGCCCCAGCGCCGCGGCCGTGGCGGTGGCTCGTTATCCGAAACCCCTGACGGACCTTCCAGGCAGAACCCTATATTCTGGCCTGGAGTTATGTAAAGCCCGCACTGGAGAGACGCCAGATTTGCTTGTTCCCCACGTAAGTGCGCGGTTAACTTTTTTTCGAAACCTGTTAGCGATCCCAAATATTTTCAACGAGCACGCGTTTAACGTGGTGTAAATGATAACGGTGACATATTTTTTATCTCGTCCCTGACAGATCAAAACTCAGTGCTCCTGGACAAGGATGGGAAAAGAAACACACGCGACCAACGTTTTCCGGGCAGCAAATTTTTGCCCTGGAAAAAACATTTGAGCAAACGAAATATTTAGCTGGACCCGAGAGAGCGCGGCTGGCCTACTCTTTAGGAATGACAGAGAGCCAGGTCAAGGTAAGACAGTCCTAATAGTTCATGTATGACAAGAAAAAACCTTGACTGACTCGATTGTTTTATTATCATTAATCCATGAAACGTAAAAAGAGAATTAGATGTGGTATCGGCCCAGTACATAAACGACCAAATCATTCACCTTTCAAACCTTATATATATATATATATATATATATATATATATATATATATATATATATAGCATAGTACAAAAATTTAGTCTATATCATTTATTTATCTAGAGCAAATAATTTAGATTTAGCCTAATGAAACGACCTAGTGTCAAATAGACCTAATATCATTTTTATTTAAAGCATTAACGCACCGCAATTGTTTTATTATTATTATTATTATTATTATTGTATTATTATTATTATTATTATTATTATTGCAAGAGAAACAATTGAATTGCAGTTAAAAAGCCACCGAAACGTGTCCTATATTCATTTGTTGAAATATTCGAAACATGTTTCAGTATTTTATTTTAAAGTGCTTATATTAGATGTTTGAAGAGCCATCTCTTCCAGTTGTTTTTATAGCCTGTCAAGTTAGACGGGGAAAATCCGATTTGCTGGACATTGTTTAATGCTCCTGAGCGACATTTTCATGACTACAATTCCCATTTGGCATGCCTGCTTTTTGACGGAGACGAATCGCTATTTCTGTGCGAATAATTCTCCTTTTCATCCTAAAAGGTGGTTTCAAAACCGAAGAACAAAATGGAGAAAACGGCACGCGGCCGAAATGGCCTCGGCGAAGAAGAAACAAGATTCGGAGACCGAGAGGCTGAAAGGGGCTTCGGAAAACGAAGACGACGACGACGACTACAACAAACCCCTGGACCCAAACTCGGACGATGAGAAAATAACGCAGCTGCTGAAAAAACACAAACCGAACTCGGCTCTTATCATTCACACGTCGGAAAACGAGAGCTCGTAAAACGGAAACGGCGAACGGTCCGTCCGGTTCTTCGAGAAGTGTCAAAATATAATGTAGGCTGCTGTTTTTTTTCCACCGAGTCCGAGCTCTGGTTTGAGAGGAAGGATGCGAATCAGAGGAATATGCACTATTGGTGGAGCCGAGCGTGCATCGGTGTCTGCGACAAGACACGTTTCGACGTAAAGACAACGGTACTTTTTGTAAATTAACGACGTGAGTTGTATCGCATAGGAATTATATTACTGTGAATATTTATGTGTAAAATATTTTGAATAGCAAACATGGCAGAATTCGTTCATTTCGCTTCGGTTTAATTTTTTTTTTAAGCTTTGTGATTTGCATTTTCGTTTCATTAATTTGTGCAGGCCTAGGTGCTGATCACCCCGAGTTATTATTTTATTTTATTTTTTTTTTCTATGGGTGTAAGTTGCCTCAGCCCTCTGATTCTCAAAAATAATCAACAATGGAAATAATTTTCAGAATGTACCACTAATGGTAAAAGACATCTAAACGACAGCCCGAATTGAGGCTCAGTCAAAAGATTGATCTGGCCATAACACGTGTAAATAAACAAACAAACACCTAACCATATATTTGTAATATAATGCATAGTGTTCGTCTCCCGATGTTAGGATGTTTCTTTCATTTTTTTTTTCCTCCATGATTAATTTATGATATTTTAAGTTTGTAACAGTGTTTGAATCCTGCAAAATGCGCCCTGCAGGTTCGTGTGTATTGCACTTTTATTTAATAAAATGTTAAACATATGGGATACTTTTCTTTTGTTATTGTTAATTGGAATGATATTTTGTGAACGCCCTTTTCGAGCGTTAATAGAAACGCTTGCTGACGATTCATCGATTCGTTTCGAAACTAATGAGAAGTTGTCGTTAAAAGAGTCGTCGTGGCAACGCGCTTAGCCTATTATTATTTATTCGTTTTGAACAGCCGCAGCACATTTACGCATTTTAATTTCATTAACTGAATAATCGTACTCTCCTTTATTGCTTGGCGTGAACACGCATTTTACCGAATAGCTTATAGTTATTAAAGACCGCCGTTACTTTGCGCATTAATGTGCTAAAGTTTCGCTACAGATTTTTGATCATAGAAAACGTCGACGAAAGGACCGTCCCGTCGCGCACAGTGGCGGGAAAGGGAAACTAGAAATGTTTTTTTGGCGGTCTTCGGCTGACCGCGTCACAGCTATATAAGTCAGCTGATTCGCCTGATTAGATCGACCATGTTTTTTGAAATTGGAAATCACTCGACCGATTTGTTCTCGACAAACCAACAGAAATGTTTAATTTATAAGGTGAAATGATGCGGCATTGAATAGTTGTACTGTCAGAAAATGTTTTGAGCTGGTGTTCTTGAAAGACAACAGGTCCTGTGCCTCTCCACAGGTTACTCAGCCCAAATGAGCCACTTTTTTTGGAAGAGATGCAGCATTATCTATTACCTTACATTTATCACTGCAGACGTACATCCAGTTAATTCTAAATATAATTTGTACGCACTTTCTTTTTTAAAATTAATTAATTTATTTCGATTTTTGACGCACAGCTTGGATTCGCCTACAACATTAGGGGCCATGGCTGCCAAATGAACAAAAAATATTTATGTTTAAAAAAAAAGAGAAAATAATTTACAGACACGCACGAGGAAAGCCTTTGCCGCTTTAGCGTTTGCACGTTATCGAATCGACGAAAGTGACCGACTTAATCTGCCTCGTGCACTTGGATGTGTGCTCAGAATAAATCGAGTTTGAAACGCAATATTTTAGACCGAATGAATAACTTTTAATTTAAAAAAATAAATCAAATAAACACGCGTGATTTAAAAGCACGTGCACGCTTGATTTTGCAAAACTGTCACTGTTCTGTGATTTTAAAAAAAAGAGAGGCATATTAGCAGTTTTTCCGAACGAGATGTTTTGCGCGAATTAAACGGTTAAATAATTTTATTTACAAGCGTAACGTGTAAATGATCACACCTGAGAACAAGGCTGTTTCAGCTTGCCTGATCGAAAAAAGCCAAAACATTTAAGCGTGACCAATTTAAAACTACTCAACGTTAGGCTGGCTGTATCAATAAAAATAAAGCGAAACAGCGCATGTTCGATGTTGTCCGATTTCCCCCCCAACCGTCCGAGCTTTTCCATTTCCCCAATTCCCCCAATATTTTTTCTCTTTCCAATTTAATAAACGCAAATCTGAGAACGTTTTCAATCCCGAAAACCTCGTATATGTTTCCTGCTTTCCGTAGCCGTTCTTCAGTTTCTACAAAACCATGGATATTGTTTTCGCTGCGTCGACCGAAGATTTCCAGCGTGTCAAACTCTAATGAATCTATCTTTGTTGGCTACATGTGTAGGCCAGCGACCTGATGTCAATAAGGTATCAAATTACTGTTGAGTGAGAGCTTAATGAACTCTCATCTGCAATAATTAATCTCTGATTGCTTCGCATTAAAATACATCCATGAATATGCTCATTAGCTCTTACTGTACAAAGCCATTTCCAACGAGGACATCGTGAAATAAGAACTGACTAACAATGCCGAAATTGGGGAATGATTTTCTACACGCCCATATTTATTCGCAAAATAATGATTTTGTATATTTTAATGGTAAGTATGAACGGGGCTTGACTGACACAGCTAAACCGATTCCTAATTAAACAATAACTACTCGATTTTAACTTCGTTATACATTTTTATGGCAGAGTTTTCAGCTCAGATATTTGCATATGAGTATGTGAGCCATATGAGGAGGCATGGCGGGTGGACCAATGGTATGCAGGAAAGACCTGGTTCTGCTCCTGATCTGGGTAGAGTTATGATCCGTCAGCGTGGTCAGGGTGTGGTGAACATGGCGTGTGTTCCTCCAGGAGATATCTTAGCATCTGCTGAGTGCCTGCTGATGTAGTGCTCCAGGAACGGTGCTGGGGCTGCAGCTGGCCACATGATCCCGGGTCACCGCCGCTCTCCCATCAGACACTTGTTGGAAGCGAGGTTAATTAGTTGAGGATAGCAGTCGCTTTCCACAGCCTCGAACCGAGAAGGCGTGCATATCCGGATCTTATCACCGGTTTTAGGCCGCAAATCAGAAATGCCTTTTGAATTGACGGATTTAATTTGAGCTGCAGGCGGGATGCAGAGCTGTTGCTTGAATGTAAGGATGCTGAGTAAAAACATAAATATGAGTATAAATGAATTCACGGAACTGGGCGTTGAATAATAATAATATTAAAAAAATTAACCGCCCCTGAACATTTTATTTCAGGGAGCAAAGTGCGATTTGAATGTAAGGATATTATTAAATTAGATTACAATTCATGTGAATTCATACAACTGCAAATTGTATTGAGCTTCAAACAAGATCTTGAATTGTCGTTTGAAATCGAATGCAAGGAAGTAGAATTAAAATGAATAGAAATTTGAAAAAAATCATTAGTGGTGGGGCATCAATTAATCGTGATTAATCACAAAAAAAAATGAAGTTTTTGTTTACATATATATGCACAATGTACTGTTTATATTTATTACGTACATATGCATGCATGTATTCAAGACAAATGTTTATATATTAAATACATTTACATATAAAATAAATGATATGAGTTTAAAGTATACATGTAATATATATATATATATATATATATATATATATATATATATATATATATATATATATAACATATATAATATATAATAAATATACACAGCACACACACATATATTATGTTAAAGAAAATTAAAATCTCGATGCAGAATTGTAGTTTGAATTGGAATGTTAAAGAGTATAATTAAAATGAACTGAATTAACTGGAGATTTTCATTTGAACTAATATATCCCTTGAAAGTTTTGATATTTAAACAAACAACCAAAAAGGATAAATAGGCGAAACTGCACCCATATATGTGTGTTAAGTTGAACTTTTGTGGACCAGGGTGGTACTTTTCCCAGAATGCATTACCTGTTCGAATTTCTCTAAATTGCAGTACATTCCTCCCCTGTTTTTGCAGTTCAACCTCCGTGGAGTGCGTTCTTTTAAATAAAAATGAAAATCCGGCTGCATTAACGAATGTGAGCCAGTTTACATTTCTCGATTCTCGCATAAAAACCCCAAACCCATCCCATCTGTACTACGGTACCGTGCCGTTTCTCTCCGCACATCTTCATCCGTGGCGCTTGGTAAAATGTCATTTGACATTTAGTGATGTGACTAATGCGCTGATAACTGTGTGTTTTGGATAAAGAACCCCATTGATGTGCTCTCAGTTGAACGTGTACTACAAGAGATTACATACAAGACTGTGTCACGAGAGGCTGCAGGCGTAGAGAATGAACCCTGGTTTACATGCGCCTCAGGCCTTATCTCTTTCCCAGCCATTTGGAGAGTCCTGATAAAAGAGCACCTTGGGATCCCCTATTATGAATACCCCGGGTGCTTGTCACAGGGCAATGAGCTTCCTGCGATATTTTCAATGCATGAAAGATTTTGTCTTATTTAAGCCTTTTGATTCTACCCTTACGATTACACCGTGTCCATAATAAAGCAGCTTGGTTATATTTAAGAGCATTTAAAAGCAGATGAACCGTCTGGTTAATCATTGCTCTCGTAGAGATGCAGGTGATGGTAGAGGTTTGGGTTTGAGGTCGATGCGTGGTCTTTTGAGTGTGTTTGTGTTGTTCTCGGTTTTGGGGCATCCTGGGTGTAATGCGAACACACTCTAGTGTTTATAATCTCCTGTAATCTTGTCTAATGATGTTCTCATAATCTGTCAAAGCCTCGAGTTGCAGTGGCTTACAAACAAATCTGGATTCGCAATCAGATGGTGGCAAACAAGCCAAGATAAGCACATTTAAACGAATCTGACGGAAGGACTGTAGGTTTTGATTCATGCAACTTCATTTCTACATTACATTATTCAGCGTCTCGCGTATAATATCGCGCGTTTAAGATTTGCAATGCTTTCGAGTCTCGTCCAAAGTTGTTAAACGGATATTTTGTTAGAATTAGAAATAGCCGTTTTCCCTTTTAATGTGTTATAAAACTTATTTTATTCCAAAGCTGAATTTTCAGCGGTCGTAACTCTAACCGTTGCATGATCTGTCAGAAATCATTTTCGCATGCTGATCTGCTGGTTGATATTTCGTGGAAACCGTGATGCATGTAATCTTGTTCGAAAACCATAAAGCAAGCTGTTGGCATTTTGTTTAATGCTTATGGCGGCGGGGGTCTGGAGGGGGGAATAATGGCAAAATGAGCACCTTCAATAGACGGCTCAGGCCATGAATAAACTGCCCTCATCGGCCAAGTCCTGAGTCCTGCGTTTTATTAGCACTAGCCATGCTAAAATAACCTGCTAACACGTAGCATAGTGCGCAATAATAACCTCCTCAATCATATTTTAAAAGTCACGTCAAGCCGGGCTTGTATAATTCATCTCTATGCAAATACATCAATGTCAGCCCATTAGTGTATTGCTAAAGAGGTTTTTTATTAAAATGCATTCTTGCCTCGTCTTTTTTCTTTTTCTTCTTTTTTTTTTTAACTCACTCCCAATAAAACATGAGCCCTATTGGCTAAGAATTATAGCAACTATTAGAGTAACATATGGACAGCATGCACTCTGAAAATAAAAACCAACAGATAAAGTAGCAGGGTCATGGTAGGGTACAAACACTTAGGAAAATGGCAGTGGAGTAATAGATTTCTCCCTGGCTGGCTGAGGAGACCCAGCGTGCCACTGAAATCAAAGCCTTATTATACATGCATTTAGGGCTGTATTGTGTGGCAAGATGCGTAGCGTCGCTTCGCCGGGAGAAAAGTTATGGCCGACACAAAGAGGACCAGTGCGATGAATTAAAAAGACAATAAAAGGTGATAAAGTGCACCCTGAATGTATTATATCTTTTAATGAAATTAAAGTAGTGGAGAAGCTCCAAATCACGTCAATAGTATCGTTGAGCAATAGTGACATTGAGAGAGAGAGAGAGAGAGAGAGAGAGAGAGAGGATTATGGGTAGAGCGAGGAATCAGCTGATAGTGTACTTCCTGCTATTGGAGGACACAGAGACAAAGCCAAGCAAGTGTCGTCCAGCTCCAAACATTGGATCAAGAGCGTGTGTAGGCCGATAGACGTTTCTGAATGATGTATACAGAAAATATGCAGCACAGATAAGCAAATAAGACATAAATAAGAGAATATATTGAACATAATAATAATAAATATAACGATAAATTGCAGTTACTGCATTTTCTGTTGATCTGTTATAGATAATTTTTGAAAAATAAAGATAATAGATCATATTATATACATTGATGTATATATATATATATATATATATATATATATATATATATATATATATATATATATATATATTATTATTTTAGGCATAAATTATAAATATAATAAAAGCACTTATAAACTTACAACTACCAAACAATATTTTATATATTTAATTTTTTTGGATAGATAGAATATGCATTCCTCATATAATCAATGCACATATTTATTATTATTATTATTTATTGATAATTTTGTTTAGCCTCCGTGGAAAGCCGTATAAAACGCGGCCTGAAAACGCGTTATGATCCGCGCGTGGTACGGTAGGATGCTCCACGCCTTTTGCCGTGTTGTGTTTGGCGGGATGTGGCGTTTTCGGGGCCTGATTACCCCCTTATAAGTTTAATGCTTTAGCAGGGCCAGTGGATCCTGTCATGCCTGCGCGAACAGTGGATTTTTCTCCTTTATGGTGTCATTAATTTAACGCGGATCATTAGCTCTCATACAAACCCGTGTTTTGACAAATGTAAGCAGTGAATTATGTACATAATGTACCGCGGCCGTCCGTGAATGAATCACATGATAAACAGGAACTGCCTGGCATATTACCCAAATGTGTTTCAGGGGGTGTCTCTCCCCAGACTCGTCACTCCATTACAGAGACAGCTCACTCAATAGCGGCTGTGTGTCTGACACATGCGGCCATTGACAAGCTTTTCATTGTGACCGCCGGTGCGTTCTGGCTAACAGCATTAAATATTGGGTCTGATGAAAAATGATGAAAAGTGAACATGGAAATGATATTATCCCGCAGCTCTGGGGTGGTATCTTCTGCACCCGCGCGCTTTCGCTTCTTGAAATATGGAATTTTTAAACCAACTCGCAGCGTGGATTTCATTGATGAGCTCGGGCGTATCTTTTTATCATTTTTTCATATTTTTTAGCTAGCGGTTTAAAGCGATACGTACACTAGATTGAGTCATGATGCAGCGATGTGTTCTCGTTGCAACGATCCAGATGTGGGCAACTCCTGCAGCAAACATACAGCCTGCTGAAACGATGATGTTAGTGTTATTTTTATTTGAAACAGGTTAAGGTTTGAGGTTAGTAACGAAAACTACACCAGGCAGCAATTTACGTTTGAAATCTGTTTAGAAATGTGAGACAAAAATCCGCCCATAAACCGAACCAATAACAACCATAAAAAAAAATGAAGAAAAGCAAATCCAAGCACAGCACGGCAAAGCAAAAAAACAAAACAAAAACAAAACAAACAAACAAAAAATGAAACAAAACAAACAAACAAAAAAAAAAACAAAACGAAAAAAAAAAATCATCAAAGCAAATGTAAAAAGCTAAACAAAACAAATAAATCAGTTACATATCAAAGCAAAGATAAAAATCAAAGCAAAAAACTAAACCAAACCAAACAAATGAAATAGTTTAACATTTTAGTTTAACACACACACACAAAAAGAAACAAATCAAAGAAAAAAAAAAACAATAAGCCCTCAAAAATAAATAAAACAATACCCCAAACGAACAAATAAAAATATTGTAACTCAAAAACAGGCTTAAATAAAAAAGCAAAAACATTGGGCAAAAGAAGATTTAAAAAAAAACAAAAAACATAAACACAAACAAATAAAAGTAGTGTAATTAAAAAGTCAGTTCAACAACACAAAATAATAAATAAATAAATAAAATATCAAAACAAATCCCAAACAAACAAATCAACAAAGCAAAGGAAAAAGAAGACCAAAAAAACCCTAAGAAATAAAGAGTTTAATTCAAACACTCAGTTGTTTAACTGTCTATCATCTATCGGAGGAGACTATTATCCAGCCTTTTTCTTTCTCCTTCTGCCTATTGAATTTAGATGATTCATGTATATGTTTCTCAGTTTTATTGCTAGGGCGAGAGCTTAAGTAAGAGACCAGAGCATGAACTCTGTGCAGCCTCTTGCTGACCGGCGCTAATATCTAAAATGCTTCTTATGACCTACTTATGAAGTCAATCTTTGAGAATCTATTGATCTGAATGCCAAATCTAAGGCTGTAGCCTCATGCAAAAGGATGGAGGACCATGGGCAGAGAAAACTTAAGTGCATTGCTCTGAGCCTCTTCCCTCTGATCCACCACATGACCAGAGCCCAGGACGATCCCCTCTGTCAAAAGTCGGAGGTCAAATGTTCCACATAAGGTCATTCACCATCAGTATGGCCCGAGCTTAATTTAATATTTGGACAATGGAGTAAATACATAAAAGAATGAAATGCTTTTAAAAGAGGAAGAATTTAAGACAGGGGCCGCTAATTGAATGGACTCATGATTTTACTGCCAAAGATGTTTTGGTGTGTATTTAATCAATGCTTAAGGCTCATAAAATCCCTAGGTCACAGTCAGGCATATTTCCATAATCAATAATGACGGGACCTCAAGTTCAGCAGGCTGTGATCCTATTCGAGCCTCTTTATTTTTCATAGAGATATTTGTCACTATTGCTGTCACTGAATATTGGGAGCAGTATATAAATGCTCTTCTCAAAGCTAAAAATTTATGTTTTGTGCACTTAAATCCTATCCAGATTAGTGTGGTCAATAACCTTTTAGATAAATGCTTTTCCAGAATTCGCAGAACGTTGTTCCAGTAACATTAATAGAACATCTGTTCAATGTTATCTGTTCAGTCGTAATGTCCTCAAAACATTTATTTGCAAATAATTCATGGGATGTTTTTCTTAAATGTTTTAGTCGCAGGTCCATCTAACGCTTTTTTTTTTTTGTACTGTGTCGACTTGTTTCAAAATGATTCAAAATCTTTCAAAAATAAATTTTCTATAATATTTTCAATGTTGCTTTTTTGGAATATTAAATATGGAAAAAATGGACATTTTGGAGAACATTCAGAATTCTTTTTCTGAATGGTAGCAAAAGTGTACATCAGAAACCACTGAGATCTACATGAGACAAACATGATGCTCAAGGGGATAAAACTAAACAGGCCATTGCTACCGTTTAATCACCTGAGGTTAATGGTTCTAATTTTTACTTCCCATTAAGTTTGAGGTGTTTCTCATCTCACTTTTATTTTATTTCATTTTGTGTTTGATTTTATAGGCATCTCTTAGCACACACTGATGCCCCGAGCTGTTAAACTCTAAAGAGCTTCAATAAAACACCTCTGTCAGTGGCCTGCCAATAAAAAAATGAAAACCCATTTAACTCCAAGGAGGTACAACTCTGGTCTGTGGCCAGTCAATAAAACAAACACAAACCGTGGCTTCTTGCTGAAATAGACACTGCTGGTTTGCAATGGAGATTGCAAGGTCGAACAGACAATTCTGAAGAGGCAAAAGAAAGACATTTGAGGAAAAACACAGTTTAGATTGAAGAGGTTCATGCATAATGCGTTGCTTTTTGCGAATAAAATCGAAACAGATAAATACACAGCTACTTGGTTTTTGTCCTTCACACCACTTGAAGATAATTCAACAATCTGGGAAACATACTGAGAAATGATTATACATGCTTTTCTCAACACATGCGTGTTTAGACGTCCATCATCATGTCAATTAGTTATTTAATGCGCCATTGACAAAATATTGGCTGGATGACTTCTGTATTAAAGACAATGGTAAGAAGTTCTCCTCGCGGAAGAGGGCAAAACGTCAAGTCCCTCTGGCTCTGGACATGATCGTCTCACTTGCTGCAGTAATGAGGCCAGGATCTCCCTTCATCTAAGTGTGTGAGGAGAATCTGGATGAGGCATCAGAATCATTGTTTACACTTGGGATGATTCCATCTGAAATGAGCCCCATTACGTTCTCCTCAAACACCATCAGCTGTACCACGGTGGCCAGGGGTCAAAAGTTTAGATTCGAAAGGCCGTGTCAAGCCTCTGAGCTAACAAAAGGCATAGATTATATATGAACGTTCCCGGTCTTGATACACCATAATTTAGAGACATTTTCAGTGACTGAACTCGGGACTTGGTTTATGAATATTCACTTTTTTACGTGGTTCTTAATATCACCATTCTTGGCTTGTAAAGGTAATTCAAAACTATTTGAGGAAAATTAGTCGCTAATTTAGTCAGATAAATTTACAGTGTTTAGGTTTGTGGTGGAAAATTGTACATTTCCCTGCAAATCATACAAAATCTTTTCTGATGAGATTGAGATCATCAGATGCCTGCATTCTCTTATATTTTAGGTAATACGCTCTAAATATTAAATACACATAAATGTTCAAAGTTGTAAAGAATAACAACATTTCTGGCATACGTTTAACAATAAAATTGTACTTCAAAATTTACTTGACATATTTTTATAATTGTAAAATGTACTAATAATGTCTGATTCTATACCAAACTGCTTCAGTTAATTTCATATAAGCGCAGCAGTTACACCTCAGTTATGGATTGTGGTTAAAATGACCTCAGAAGCCTAAAATATTAATTGAGATGCATTTTTGCCATAATTTAATCACCTCATGTTGTTCCAAACTTAAATTTCGTACAATATTTCGGTCCCCAGTGATTCCATAGTATTTTTTTCCTCGACCACCAGGAACTGTTCGGTTACCAACGTTCTTTAAAATATTTTATTTTATGCGTTTAACAGAAGATATAAGCTCACAACTTGATGGTGAGTAAATGATGACGAAATTGTCATTATTGGGTGAACTATCCCTTTAATTTTACTCAAAATATTGTTGTAGTGGTTGTCTTGTTAATAGTCAAATTGTTTTGTACCTTTCAATTAAACGTTTGTCAGCTTTAGTGGAACCTCTGTAAAATATCACAGATAAAACTATAAAATAGCTTAACTCAAAATAATATTTCCACATCTCGCGTGTTTAATTACTGAATTTGCAGCCATGTAATACGCACAGGATGATGCACAGTCGTTCTGTCATTATTGCGTAACATAATAATAATAGGCTAAGTGTCTTGATGTGGGCTATTTACAAGAGCAGCTGCCACACGGGACACATCAGATTCATCCCTGTCACGGTGTAAAAAGCATTAGATTCCTTGCGCTGTCGCTTTCTGACCTCACAGTAACACTGTCTTAATTCCCCCTCGCTGAAACAGCCCAGGATTGAGAGAAGAAACGCTGAGGCGCCTCTCCTGCTCCTCAACAGACAGGGTGACATAACTAAAGAGGCATTAACACCCAATTGCGACATTGCTAAACAAACGACAGGGCCTTGGCGAGCATGGGAAAATAGCATTATAGCCCGGGAGCAAATTGACAAGGAGGAAAAAAGAACAGTTTGAGCCTTGTTTTGCTCACCCTATCTGCGTGGAACTGACAACTTTCTATCATGTATACCAACTTTCCCAGGCAGGATTAGGTACATAAAAGACTGCTTTCTGGGGAGCGCCATAAATCAAGCTCTCCTGGGTCTTGCCTCTCTCTCACCTCTCACTTGCAGACAACACAAGTTGTGTCTGTTCTCAAGCAAGGCCAGGTCTTGAAGGCCCGTGGGACAACTGTGAGTAAATATTAACCTCTCTGGACCAAAGCACAAACATGTTTGAAAAATCAGACCGGAGCTGGTTCATAAATCAGATTTGGTTATGTGGTAAGTTATTAGTTTATTTACTGTTTTAGAACTGGAGCTTAACTGAGAAACCACATTAAAAGTGCAACTGAAAGACACTAAATTCTTTAATAACTGAATAATAATTAAATAATAATATGCAAGTTTATTATAAAAACTGATTATTTTATTGAGTAAATTATTTTAGATTTTATTTATTTATTTTTTAATAAAGAAAGAAACAAATTCTCCCAAACTTTGTTGCACTAAGCGGCACCTTCCTTCTTAAAGAGTATCAGTGTCTTAAGAGTTTTCCTGAGATCTCATGCTGAAAAGACGCTGGCTGTCACTCAGATAATTCCCTCAGCTTCATTGTTCATTGCTTTGCTCTGGTTTCCTGCTGCTCTAGTGTGTGTGCCGTGGAGAGCGGCTCAATGGGGGCCTCTTTGTAATCCTCTAAAATGGAAAATTCACAATTTGTAGCAATTTGTCTCACAGCAGCCCAGGCAGTTAAAAGAACCCCGATCCACTCCCCACCCAAGTAGCCAAGACCTTGCATGCCTATTGGGAGCTATAATTTTAAAGAATTATAACATAATATAATAATGTAACAAATCAATTGAAATGAAAAGTACATGTTTACGTGGGCCCACTTGACACATCCCAAAATGAAAATATAAGGCATAAAAAATCACAAGTCAGCAGATCAATCTTTTCAAGCATGTTCTGAAATGTGCCTTTAGTTTATTTTCTTGGCAAATCAGCTTTTATTTGTTTTACCTATTTTATAGCGGTGGATTTTATGGCTCTCAACCTAATTCCAGAGGCTGATATAAGCAGAGAGTGAGGAGAGTAGGGCTGATATACTGGCCAGATTTGGAGATTGAAGATCGGTAATGAGGTTTCCAGTAGCTAAAGAATTTTACATTTTAAAAATTAAGTGCTACAAAACTGATTTTACAGATTGTTTAGCATGCAGTAGTCAACATTTGAAGTGGATCAAAAAGTTGTCCTAAGACAATAACAGTTTTTACTTTTAGTTTTTACTTCTTCACGTATCTGATAGCTCAGAACCTGCATACAAATCTCTTTATTTTCTTGTAACACACAATAGTTCGCAAAACTGGATTATTTGATATGTAATATATAATTGTGTCATGCACAATTGCTAAATCAGAAGGAGAAACCCTTCCTACTGGTTTTTACTTGACATAATTATTTCAGCAACCAACAAGAGACAGGAGCAGACTTAACAGCATGCAGAAATGCGAAAAAGACAATCAATCTCAGCTTCCACCCACACACACACACACACACACACCCGGCAGGCTCGATACATTTGACACTAAAAGCAATAAAGTGTTTCAATAATTCAGTTTTCCTGAATTATCTGCTGTGAGTGATATAAGCAGGGGGTGTTTGTGGTGTACAGTTCTTACCCTCAACAATGCAACAGGCGAGATGTCTTGTTATATATATGTTTCTCCAAGAGGTCACTCCAGTGACACATTATAATAGCTCAGTAAAGTCGGGTGACCTCAAAGTCTCACCAATTTACAGCCAATGAGTTAAAGTGTGTCCAATCTAATTCTTAGGTGTTTATGGAGTGGAAAGTGCAGCCCTGCTCTCAAAGTGAATTGAAGTCTTTCTTCTCCGTGTTGCTGCTCACCTGAATAAAGCGATATTTAGTTTCAGATTGATGACTGGTGGATACAGGAAAGTAATATTAATAATATAAAATATTAACGTCATATTAATCTATGAACAACATAACTGAACTATGTGCGTTTTGTATGCTTAAAATTAATTTGATTTAAAGTCATAAACAATGTGTTCATCCATTTGAAGAAAATAACACTAACTGAACCTAAAATGAAATCAGATGTGAGACTTGGAAAGTCACACATCGGTCCTAAAAGCAACAATCCAGCTGTTTAAATTGGAAAAACTCTATATGAAATGTAAACAGTGCTGGTCGGAGTGGGTTAAATAAATAACCTGACGTAATTGCGTAAGGGAGGTCTTTTGTTGACCTAAATTTACACTTCACCTCATTAGGAACCGGGCTGAATGATGCGAGCAGGCCATTTCAGTAATGAAGCATTAAAAAGGACTTTCAATGATTTTTGGTCAAGCTGCCCAGCTTAAGGTACCGCTAAAGTATGTTATAGTGCTCACCAATGAAACCATCATGAAAAATCAATGGCTAAGGAAGATGTCAGCATTTATTAATATGGATCTTTCAGACATAAGCATCAGATATTTCTGATCCAGGATCTGCTCCTTCGTTGCAATACGGCTTTTCGATAAACATAAATCATTTAAAGTGCATCGTAGTTGGTTTTAAGTTTAATTCTGCAGCCCGTGTTCAACATTTTAACTTTAATAAGCCGTTCATCTGTGGCATTTATTGCATATTATTCCCATCTGAAACCTCTGTTAAAGTGTCTAATGTAATTGGATCCATTTTCGAGTTAAAACCCCAAACCCACGTCGAGCCATTGGCAGACATTCGCACAAAATAATTTGTTTCACCACCAGTAATTTTGTTTTGATTATTTTCTAGTTGGCTGTGATAATGTTTGGCATTTTGATATTTAAATGCGTATGTAATTGTTCCAGCCGTCGCATTTTGGGTCCGCCCTACCATCAAATCTCGCTTTTTCTTGTTTCGTTTCGTTTTTTTTCCTTTGCAAACCGGGCGAGCAAACAATCCAATCTCTTAACCGAAGGAGAACCTTTTCCACCGTTTGATTGCAGCCGCCACACACAAAGAAGAAGAAAGAAACACTTCCGTCTCAATTTATTTATTTATTCCCTCCTAAAGTGAGCAGCGTTGTTAAAAAATGGTTTTATATTAATTTCATGGATTATTTGCTCATTAGGCATTAATCATAGTGCCCCATCTGGATGGGACTGCCGTGACTACAGGAGAAACAGCTATTCTGATCTCAATTAGATTATGCTCTCTTCTTAGGCTGCCCATAAATCATTCCCCAAAGTGAAATTAACAGTTACTCGAGCGCATTAATAATCTGCGTCAGGCATAGGAGAAATTCAGCAACTGGAACCACCGTCCCAGCCAATGGTGAAAACATCATTTTGTTTATGAAATATAAACATTCCACGGTGGGGTTCCTCCGCAAATTCCCCCTCTGTCCGTGACAGGAAAAATGATGGTGTGCCGTGTGCCAGATGAGCAGTCACCCGGACACAGTGTGTATAGCCACACAGCTTGATCGCGCTCCAGATGGGCTCGCGGTGGTTTTCTACTACGCTGGCTTTACTGCAAACATATACTCTGCATATAATCTTAGATTGCTTTTTGATAGGATAGGAGGAAATGCATGAAGATGTATGTTGAGGTTTAACGGGGGTTGATTAATCTGAGACCGTTTTTTTTTTTGTTTTGTCTGTTTGTGAACGCATTCTGGTCTTTTTTCCTTGGCTATTAGCGCAAGGCGTTTAAAATGTGAGTTTTTATTGCCAAAGTTTTTTTAATGATTATTGCAGTCAGAGTGCCATTATCATTAGGGTCAGCGAATAACATCTTAGCAGGATATGGATCCATTAAAGGAATCCCAAATGAGCGGAATATTGACACAGCTAAATGGATGGGGTTCACTTATTTCGGTCCCCGTGTGGCTCAAAACACGCGTGGCGGGGGGAACTGGATGATGTCCTACAAATTTCCGTCTCCTCTGAGGCTGTAAGCCATGGCCGGGCAGGACTCTTATTGCAGATATTGAGATATGGAGAGCAATTGTGATGATTACCTGAGTGAAAGCTCTGGGAATGAGTGATATATGAAGAGCACTTAAAGCCTTTGTGTCTTGTACATTGCATCTTTGAGAGATTAGAAGTGTGACATTAAAATGGAAATCACTTCACTCGGGCATGACAAGGGACACTACGTGACCCCCGGCGTCCCAGTGAGACTGGAGGCTGACCGAATGATCCTTCTGGGAGGGAAGCAGTCATGAAGCGCTCCGCAGGGAGAGGGGGAATAGGGCGGTGTGGAGGAGAAAGATTTTCTTCACGGGGAGTAAACAAATCAGTCATCCTTCTGGGCCGTTCTATGAATCGGGGGCCTTTTCTATTTTGAGTTATTTTGAATTTATTGTAATAAAGTAGCCTAATATAAAGTTATGCTTCTGAAGGGTTGCAAGGTTAAAAGAGTTATTTTACATTTACTTAAAATTTCATGTTTATTGTTATATATATATATATATATATATATATATATATATATATATATATATATATATATATATATATATATATATATATATATGTATATATGTATATATATATGTATATATATTAAGTACTTAAAGTGCACATATTTAAATAGGTACAAAAGAATACCTGTTTAAAAGCGCCCCAGCTTTTGTATCTTTATTTCTGAGAATATGTATATATAAATATACTTAAATTGTTTATATATATGTGTGTGTGTGTATCCAGAAAATCTGTCACAGGCTACAATACAATAACAATACATATAATTACAATATTCTATTTTTATAATAAAGACATAGTGAGAAATTAATGTATTTTTGCTGATCTGTTATAGCTAAATAAAATACAGAAACATATATAAGCAATATATACTGACGGAAGGTTGTGATACCATATACATTTTATATTATATATTATTATATATTATCTATAGGATAAATAGATATACAACACATCATTATATATACAACTTGATGCGTATTTAAAATATGTTTATATATTTAAATTCTAATTTTCTATAGAAATTATACATATAACAAAAAACCCATTCAATTATTATACACATTTTACAGATTTTAGTTTTTTGATAGAATAGATATAAATTGGAACAACTTTTACTTTACTTTTACTTTTACTTAACGCAATTTTATTCAAATATTTTGAATTTAAAGACCTATATTATTCAAAGATCATACAAATCTCATCAATAGTGACACATTTTAGGTTTAATGTTAAGAAATGTGCATTGTGCACAAGCAGTACTCCAAATAAAATTCAAGTATATTTTTTTATTTCAGTAAGACTCAAGCCGTACTAGGGCAATGATCACGATGACAGTCTTCTACCTTTCACAAGAGGTGAAAAAAAGCTCTTGGAACGGCCTGATCTACTCAGGCTCATCTAGCTTCATTTGAAAAACATTCATTTTTACCCGGCTGCAAATGAGAACAAGTCCCTTTTGACGCTCAGCCCGTTTCTCCATCCCACAGCCTCCACTTGTTACACCGTTCAGGGAGCTAAACGTGCCCTATACTAATCTCAGTTTGAAGAATGAATGAGGAGCGAGTGTATTGTCAGAAGTATATCAGTTGTAATGGCAGCCGTGAAAAGAGAGAGAGATGTAGAGCCTATATACGGGGCGGAGGTGAGACAGATAAAGAAATAGATCTGTGGGGCCGAGGAATTCCCCGAACTGCTCCGAAACCTCCTCTCACATCTGTCAGAGCGAGCGGCACAAAGCGGCACGCCTGGTTCCTCTCACCAACGACCCGACACCACTATCTATAATTAATTACATCATTTACATTAGACTATTGACTAAATAAATACATAAATCACGGGGCCTCGAGTCAATAGATGCAGACATATTTAATCATGTTCTAAATAATGATCACTGTTCCCATAATGCAATAATTATTTTCAGCAGCTGACTGGAATTAATCTTGTGTCACTATGCCATCGGAGACATAGAGAGAGAGAGAGAGAGAGAGAGAGAGAGAGAGTGTGAAAGAGAGCGAGAGAAGATGATAAATACAACCTCATTTGGGAAGCTGCTGTGTGAATGACAGCAATAGAGAAAGTGGCATGCGAGAATCCTCTTTATGTGGAGTGACAGGTGAAAAGCGGCTGTCTAGAAATGCACTGGATATTCGCTGTTTTGTTTATCAGCTGCCGGGCGGCGAATGAAAGAGGAGTAACATGTATTGCCTGTCCCTCCACCTTTTCATCTGCTGTTTAAATGGGCCAGGGGATTGGAGAGTGAAGTTTATTCCACCCATTCTCCCCGACAGTGGAACCATTTATAGCGGAGCATGAAGGAGACAGCGCTCTGTCACTGGAGACACTCCTTCAAATCAGGTCTGGAGATGGCTGCCTGTTTAGGTCACATTTAGCAATCTTGCTACTCCTCGCAGGGCTCCTCTAGTCTGTTGCCTCTTTATTTGAAAAGATTTTGTGTTGCCAAGCCCCATAAAATAGAATATGGTTAAAGTGCAGTGGTTCTCTGCTGGTTCTGCTTCGGGGCACGGATTAATATAGTACTGATCTAATATAGTAGATAGTGACGTAGCAATTGTACAAAAAAAAGTGCATTAAAAAAATGATGTCTTTAAAAACTTTTATTAATGTTACAATGTACTACATGATCCATGTAAAAGTGTTAGCATGAAATAGGACATTACAGAATAACAGTTTTTCTTAACCCATAAAATTCGCAAAATGTATTTTTTTTAAGTCTCTTGATGTTGCATTTACTTGATTAAAAATAGAATACAACATTGTAAATCTAAATAAACGGAAAACAATTAATATTGGTTATATAATTGTGACAATTATATGTAAATTATGTTATAATTCTGTAATTATGTTATATTATAAATTATACAAATAATTATTACAATATAAATAATTGGGTAACAATTTACAGTAAGGTCACATTGCATAACATTAACTAATATTTTAGATTAAAAGTTAATGTGTTAAATAACATCAAATATCAATGAGCACATTTGTTACAGTATTTGTTCATATTTTTTACCATTCGCCATTTCAACATTCAACTCTTCGCTTTTAGTTAACATCAACTCACTTCCATTAGAAAATTGTTAGCAGACACAACTTTCGATTTTAACAGTCTATTAGTAAATGTAAAAAAAGAACATTCACTAAAATAAATGAGTTAAAAGTGTTTTCTATTTTAATATATTTTATTTATTTCTGTGATGGTAAATCCGAGGCCATTTCCAGTCTTCAGTGTCACGTGATCCTTCAGAAATCATTCTAATATGCTGATTTAGTACTCATTTAGAAATATCTTTTATCAATATTCATGCTGTAACCAGTTTTGCTGCTTAATGTTTGCTGTTGAATTAAAAGGTAATAATAATACTAAAACTAACAAATAAGAATATATTTTACGTGACTATACCGAAGCTCCTGAAAATCTCTTTCTCAAACAGATGGTCAGGTGGTGTTCTCCTGGGCTAAAATTCATTAAGGTCAAAGGTTAATGACTTTGTGTTTACCATCTAACCTGTCCTTTGATAAAGTGATCACAGGGCTCTTCCACCTTTATAAAGACATCCAGTGTAGCAACAGGATGTTTGGAATGTGGTGTTGCACAAGGCTTTGTCAGACAGCAAGCACCCAAGCTGGATGGTGAGAACCACCAATATTTATTCATGATAAAGAGACAGCGCTGGTGTGTTGGCACAGGCTACTTCATTTACATGCTGTTATAGACTGTTTGCCCCTGCCTGGGCACTCTGTCCATCACCAAATAGATGAACTTGTCTCTTTTGTTCCATTCCTCTGTCATCCTGCTTTTGTACAATGGCAAAGTTTTCGACTTTCAACGTGGTACCTTCGTTTAAATGCTATTACTTATTAAAGAAACTAATATACCTGACTTTACTTCCATTTTTTTCTGTTCCTAGCTCCTCGTGAGTTATGTGGGAACTGGCTATCGCTCTCAACCTGGGTAATATATGTGTGACGTGTGTGTGTGTGTGTGAGTGAGAGTGTGATGTGTGTGTATATGTGGTGGCCTGAGGGTCTAATATCCAGCACTCAATCACCGGTGTTAAGAGGGAGGAGGGCAGAAGATAAGGCCAGCAGAGACTCATACCTCTGCACTCCCAAACGTATCGACCAGGAGATTCTTAAACGACAGCAAATGCAGTGCTTCTCACAGAAAGACGCTCGGTATCAGCTTCTCATCCACAACGCTCAGAACATGAAAAATCATCCATTAGCAAACACTGCGTTAAAGTTAAACTGAAGCTGACTGAACGTTTTCAGACATCCTATTTCTTTCTCATGCTTTAGTTATCTTATTAGGCCCTTTCAGTACTCATTAGTGCGATTTCCTTCTAATGGTTAAAAACAACCTGAAAACGTGTTGTAACATAGTAATTATTTGTTTTTATTTTGAGTTAAATATCTTATGTAGCATGAGCTAACCTTAACCTGACTACATTTGATTATTTAGATTAGGCAGAAAAGACACCTATACCTTTTTACAGTGTTTTTCACTTAACACTGTATAAATATTAATAGAGATTAAACATAAGCCAACCCAATTTTGCAATTTGGCAATACTTTAATATGCACATGGTTGATGAAGTGGATTTTACTTACACATCAAACACGTGGTTTGTGCTTTCTGCTTTCTGCTTAAATTTATTGCCATTTAAACATGACAAAAAGGCCGTGGAGGTGGTCATTACAATAATCCATCATGTCTGCAACTGCTGCTATCCAGCCTTGTGCTAAATTCAATCTAGAAAGGGTCAACACATCTTTTTTTTTTCCTTTTCCACATGGCGAGTGCTGGCTTTTCTAAACTGTCATCAGTTTACCTTTGTCAACAAAAGGGCATTGAAGGCAAATTAATACCAGAGAGTGAAGCCAACAACTTGGATTAAACATTAGCTGCGCTGAATAGATTTCAGACTTATTTACTATTTCAGTGACTTCCAAAACATCTGTACACACATATAAATTGTGGAATTGTGGAAGTTGGAAATTAAATGTTTTAAAAAAAAAACATGTAATAATAAATGAAATGGAGAAATGGAGAAAAAAGTATATATATATATATATATACATAATATATTGTGTAGCTAGACATAGAAACATATGCGTTTATATATAACATAAAAATATGTTATGTTTTATATATAAATATATAAATGCATATGCATATAAACATTTACAAAACATACTGTATGTCTGTGTATTTATGTATACAAGAAATAAGCACAGTACACATACATATATATATATATATATATATATATATATATATATATATATATATATATATATATATATATATATATACACACACACACACACACACACACACACACATATATATATATATATATATATATATATATATAGCACCTATAGATGTTCAGTCTTACTTCGGCTTCATTTACAAACAGTACAAGCTTGATTTATGCACATGCATCAGTCGAATCACATCCAAATCTTTCCGGAGCTGATGTTGATATGGATTACGCATTCTGCTGTAATGATTTCTGCTTGCTTCAAATGTCCCTAAAGCCTAATCAACCCACAGAAGGAGTAAATCAGTAGATCTCAACCCTTTGCCTCATTGATTACCCTCCTCATGTAGCCCACCCAGTCCCCCGTTCTGCTGTCAATGTAGATCCTCAAGGCACGAGAAAAGCCGGCCCATGAACAGGCTTTTATTTTGTATGTTTGTACTGAACAAGTATTGATCTTTGTGCAATGGCTTGACACAAGCAGGCTGTGCTTCAGAGTTGATTTCAAGCATAACCATGCTATATCAAATCCTGCTATAGCCCCTCTGTATACAGACCCTCTCTCTCTTTCTCTCAAAATGACATGATTTTTCTTTGTTACCTCAGGTTTCATTCAGGCTGAATTGACTTTTTGCTTTGTTCTGGTTTTGTCATGGTCCACTTGCCTGTGGAGATCTGTTTTGTGGGAAAAACAGACAAATGACTTTTCAGATTCTATGACTTTAACTGAGCTCAATGCTGAACTACATTACCTGAAATTATCCTCAGACAGCAGCACAGCAGTAGATCTCAGTTGGTTTTCCGGATTTTACATTGGGCATCAAGTGGCAACCTAGTCAGCAAAATAGTAAAATATGTAGTAGCAAAATATGTTCACAATCATAATATTTTTTTAATTACCATGAAGCACATAGACTCATAGAAAACGCATATTTTTTATATAGTAAGCTGAATTTTTAATGTGCATTTATTTTTCCCGTTGTCTGCAACTGTTTAAACTGTTTAACAATTTAAAAACTCACTTATTTTATAAATCTAGTAACATTTACAATTGCACATTTTATTTACATGTATAAATAAATCCACATCATGTATTTATGTCTGTTGTCAGTGCATACTTCTCCACATTTTGATTCATCGAATTGAACTTATGTATTAAGATGTGTCAAAAGAAAATGTTCAAACAAGACCGTACTTGCTCTGTTTGGCTCAGACAAAGATGTGTGATTTGGAGCCTTGGTTAAACACTGTAGAGGACAGGCGCCATACCAGAGAGAAGACACTGTTGACTCACAGCTGTTTAAATACGTCTGCTTCACTTCTAGGGGTGTTACATTATGCCTAAACTTCAGCTCAATACAGTGCAGTTAAATGAAGAATGTAACTGCAACTCAATTACTGTCATCACAAAAAATATTTACCAAAATGATTTTTTACAATTTGCTTACTAGTTCAGTTTTATCATATTCATGTCTAAGTGCGACAAAAGTAAATCGTATTCTATAGTATTTTAGTATTGTTTTACGTTATTATACCTTACAATGTACTAAAATTACTTGCACTTTTTATTTAATTTTTCGGGACGATAATTTTTGTGTGCTGATGCTTAAAATTGAATTAATTAAAAAAGCATAAAATTGATTTATTTTTTAAAATGAAACAGAAAATATATACTGTTTTATATATATATATATATATATATATATATATATATATATATATATATATATATATATACACACACACACACACACACACACACATATGGGATCATCCATGTTGTCCTCTGGATGTCATACACTGTATAACTAGATGCAAAGGTGCTGTGAGTAAACTCAATTTAATGTGCGCTCCAGTATTTGAAATACATAAATATGTCAAGTAAAGGGCCCTTAATAGACCTGTTTGGACCAGTGATTGCAGCAGTATTGTTTCCTACTGATTAGGACAAAAACATACCCCGAGGACCTCCCATCCCACTGCCATTTAATCAGCATTAGCTTCCTTTTACTTGCTGTTTAATCTGCTTTCAGTCCAGGTACTTTGAATAAATCAATAGGAATACATGATTGTCTAATGATTTTCGGAGGCCATCCCTTCGACCACTGCTGCATGATTTAGAATGACTAATTCCACTTTTTAACATTGATCCCAGCCCATGGAGGACATGCATCCTTGCTGAAGAGACTCCTGGAGGGGATGGGTCGGGATGGCCAAGACATATTAAAGGAGTAATTGAATGGGTAATCAAAAAAGCTAGAAAAGACTTTTGTATCAGATATAGCCTTTTTATGTATCATTACCCTGTTTCATCCATTATTCACATAATAGTTCTGATTACAGCTAAAATCAAAAGACCTGCATTTACCTGCAGCGATTCAGTGCTTTGTACACTGGGAACATCAGTTGAAGACTTCACTTATATGTGTCTAATTCCAAGCCTGGTGAAGCAAACAGCAGTGTGTCTCTTGTTGATGGACACCATAATCAGAGGGGAAGCTGATTAATTACAGGGTTGGCCACAGGGGCTTCACTTCCTATAGGGGTCTCATTAGCTTTCTGGTGCCCTTTTAGACCAGCCAGGCTATAAAATCATTTCACTTAATGAACGTGATAAGATCTGCTCATTGCATTTTCAGAATAAATCTGTTTGTTGTCTTGACAATGCTGATAATATGATACTAGAGAACCAACTTTGAAACTTGAAATCTTTATCTGAATCTCTTGAGGAGATATTTTTTATTTAAAATACAGGCTAGATTTTTTATTATATATTACATTATAATATATATTTAATCAGAAAACTTTTATATCTTAACTGGAAAACTGCATTATGTAAACAGGCCTATATCGCTACTAAAAGAACACATGCATTGGTGAATCACTTTTTGAATCAGTTCCTTTAAATGAACCGTCTGAACGAACCGATTCACTCCAATTTAATCTGACGTTCCGTTTATGGAAGAAACAGGAAACGTTTTTGATAATGTCACCAAGCCAGCAGAGGGAGCCCTGACCTCTGGGTGATCTGCGATCACTCCCTCTGCTGCTACTTCCTGTCAGAGGACTATAAATACTGCAGCAAGCCACTCAACTGCAGGTTGCATTGTTTCGCCTGTTGTATTGTAGTTATATCGTTGGAGTATTGTCTCTGGTTTTGACCCTGTCTGTATTCTGATTCTCTGATTGTTTGCCGCCTGACCTGACCTCCGCCTGTCTCTGGATTTTGTTATTGCCTCACCTCCTATATATCTGTTAGCCCTGTTCGACGCCGCTGCCTGTTATGACCATGCCTTCGTTTAATAAAAGCCTGCACATGGATCCGCACGCCTCAGACCGCTCATTCGTGACAGAATGCAACCTCACACCAGGATCCAGCGGCTTTTCACCCGAACCATGGCCAGGTATGCACCTTGCAATGTCTTTGCTAACCCTCAAGCAGGGCACCCGATCACTTGAGGATTATACTCAGGAATTTCTGGACCTGGCTTACTTCTCTGATTTACGGACTGTTTGCTAATTGAATTTTTCACGAGGAATAAATCAGCCACTCAAAACACAACTTGTTCGAGAGGGTCCACGTGAATCACTGGCACACTTTATTGAGTTTGGTTTAGTGACTGTGGGGTCAGCTCTCACGTTGGGTATTATGGAGGAAGAAGACACTGCATTTATTCCCAAGATGGCCGCCTTCCCCGAGCCGCTGCCCAAGATGGCCGCCTTCCCCGAGCCGCTGCCCAAGATGGCCGCCTTCCCGAGCCGCTGCCCAAGATGGCCGCCTTCCCGAGCCGCTGCCCAAGATGGCCGCCTTCCCGAGCCGCTGCCCAAGATGGCCGCCTTCCCGAGCCGCTGCCCAAGATGGCCGCCTTCCCGAGCCGCTGCCCAAGATGGCCGCCTTCCCGAGCCGCTGCCCAAGATGGCCGCCTTCCCCGAGCCGCTGCCCAAGATGGCCGCCTTCCCAGAGCCGCTTCCCAAGATGGATGCCGCCTGCCCAGAGCCGCTTCCCAAGATGGATGCCGCCTGCCCAGAGCCGCTTCCCAAGATGGATGCCGCCTGCCCAGAGCCGCTTCCCAAGATGGATGCCGCCTGCCCAGAGCCGCTTCCCAAGATGGATGCCGCCTGCCCAGAGCCGCTTCCCAAGATGGTCGCCGCCTGCCCAGAGCCGCTTCCCAAGATGGTCGCCGCCTGCCCAGAGCCGCTTCCCAAGATGGTCGCCGCCTGCCCAGAGCCGCTTCCCAAGATGGATGCCGCCTGCCCAGAGCCGCTTCCCAAGATGGATGCCGCCTGCCCAGAGCCGCTTCCCAAGATGGATGCCGCCTGCCCAGAGCCGCTTCCCAAGATGGATGCCGCCTGCCCAGAGCCGCTTCCCAAGATGGATGCCGCCTGCCCAGAGCCGCTTCCCAAGATGGATGCCGCCTGCCCAGAGCCGCTTCCCAAGATGGATGCCGCCTGCCCAGAGCCGCTTCCCAAGATGGTCGCCGCCTGCCCAGAGCCGCTTCCCAAGATGGTCGCCGCCTGCCCAGAGCCGCTTTCCAACATGGCCGCCTGCCCAGAGCCGCTTCCCAAGATGGTCGCCGCCTGCCCAGAGCCGCTTCCCAAGATGGATGCCGCCTGCCCAGAGCCGCTTCCCAAGATGGATGCCGCCTGCCCAGAGCCGCTTCCCAAGATGGATGCCGCCTGCCCAGAGCCGCTTCCCAAGATGGATGCCGCCTGCCCAGAGCCGCTTCCCAAGATGGTCGCCGCCTGCCCAGAGCCGCTTCCCAAGATGGTCGCCGCCTGCCCAGAGCCGCTTCCCAAGATGGTCGCCGCCTGCCCTGCGCCGCTTTCCAACATGGCCGCCTGCCCTGCGCCGCTTTCCAACATGGCCGCCTGCCGTGCAAAGCCTCCAGTGCCCGCGCCTCGTGCCAAGCCTCCAGTGCCCGCGCCTCGTGCCAAGCCTCCAGTGCCCGCGCCTCGTGCCAAGCCTCCAGTGCCCGCGCCTCGTGCCAAGCCTCCAGTGCCCGCGCCTCGTGCCAAGCCTCCAGTGCCCGCGCCTGCGTGCCAAGCCTCCAGTGCCCGCGCTCGTGCCAAGCCTCCAGTGCCCGCGCTCGTGCCAAGCCTCCAGTGCCCGCGCCGTGCCAAGCCTCCAGTGCCCGCGCCTGCGTGCCAAGCCTCCAGTGCCCGCGCCTGCGTGCCAAGCCTCCAGTGCCCGCGCCTCGTGCCAAGCCTCCAGTGCCCGCGCCTCGTGCAAAGCCTCCAGTGCCCGCGCCTCGTGCAAAGCCTCAAGTTATCCCACCCTCCCACCCCCTTGCTACACGTCGCCAATGGATCCCAGCAGCCCCTGCACTCATCCTCCTCCCTCCACCTGGAGCTCGTCACGGGTCTGCCAGTCTCCATCGCCGCCGTGGGTGAAGGATCCCTCGCTTCACCGTCCCGCCTCCGAGTCCCAGACTCCACCTCGGCTTGTAGACCCGCCGGCTTCCCTTAGGCTCCTAGCTCCCTCCTCTCTACCGTGCTCCGTCATTCCACCAGCTTCACCAGGCTCCATCGTCTCTCCGGCTACGCCTTGGTCGGTCGTCGACCATCCGTCGCCTCAGGATTCCACTCCTCCAGCCGCCTCGTCCCTCCATCCTCCGGCTCTGTCAGGCTCCTCCCTCCCCGGCTCCACCTCAGTCCTCTGTCGCTCTGGCTCCGCCCGCGTCCTTCGTCCCCGTCTCCGCATCAGTCGCCGAAGTCTGCGGTATCGCCTAGGACCTCCAGCGCCGCTGTGTCGCCCTGGCTCTTCGGCTCTCCGCCTCCGCCTCCGCCTCAGTCTCCCCGACCACCTGCTCCGCCGCCGTCGGTCGGCTCCATGGGGTTGATGACCGTTACCTCTCCATGGCTCCTCCTCCGTCGGCTCCACCACTGACCATCATGGCTGGGCTCTGGATCGCCTCCCGCCCCAGACTCCTCCCGTCTTCACCCTGGCTCCTCCCACCGTCTCTTCCTCCCTGGTCTCAGTGTGCTGACTCCCTCCCGGAACCCCCTCCCAAGCTCACAGTTATGTTTTGTGTTGTGGAGCGCCAGGAGTCGCTCCTAGGAGGGGGGCTATGTCACCAAGCCAGCAGAGGGAGCCCTGACCTCTGGGTGATCTGCGATCGCTACTTCCTGTCAGAGGACTATAAATACTGCAGCAAGCCACTCAACTGCAGGTTGCATTGTTTCGCCTGTTGTATTGTAGTTATATCGTTCGTGGATTATTGTCTCTGGTTTTGACCCTGTCTGTATTCTGATTCTCTGATTGTTTGCCGCCTGACCTGACCTCCGCCTGTCTCTGGATTTTGTTATTGCCTCACCTCCTATATATCTGTTAGCCCTGTTCGACGCCTGCCTGTTATGACCATGCCTTCGTTTAATAAAAGCCTGCACATGGATCCGCACGCCTCAGACCGCTCATTCGTGACAGATAATAACCACCCTCGATAGTAGCACATTGTTAGTTATTATAAAAAAAAAAAGATTTTTAGTTATTAGCTATTTCTTTTTGCTCTCGAATTCGTATGTTTACAGCCTAATCCTGAAGGACGGTGCAGGTGAACAGATTCAGTTTCTTTCTTTTGTTTGTTTGTTTGTTTTGGCGCTACACCGGACCAACTATCACAGTAGTGAGGTAAGCGTTTGTTTATATACTGCTGCGTTGTGATTACCAGGATTAGTTTAACTATCTCGTCCCGAGATTCGTGTTTGAGATACATGGATTGCATTTCTAAGGTCTGTTTGGTATTTCAGCGTTGTCTACAGGTGGTTTGACACCTGTGTTTATCCTCCGCTCGTGAGTATCCTATAGCGTGCGGATGTATCTAGTGTACTGACCTGCTGCCCGATAAATGAGCTTGTTTTGTTCATGAAGACCTCCCTCTGTGGGGTGACACTGGGAATATTAATGGGGATTCTCTGGGCATTTGTTGTTGTCTTTGTTAAGAACGATCGCTTTTGTTGTGGATTTGCTCTAAGAATAAGGTAACGTTAATGTAAACCTTTAAGGCTTTTATAAATTAACTTTATATTAACAAATATTATTATTTTATAAATATAAAATAGGCATCTATGCATTAAATTACTATATATATATATATATATATATATATATATATATATATATATATATATATATATATATTATTCACTTTTGTATATAGGAGAATAATATGAGAAATAAAATAAGGTGGATAATCACCATCACTTTTATGTAATATATTCAGTCACTTGCCGCAGTCCTGCTCATTTACCCAATTTTAACATGCTTCCAGAAATCGTCCCATGTGCAGTATAGGCAAAGTGCATCTTCCACTGCCTAACAATGCAGGAGATCTCAGTGTAATCCCTCTCTTTGCATTTCCTAAGTGGCTAAAGACCAAACTAGTTAAAAGTCACTTCCTCTGACCCAGCTCCCCCCAGCTTAAACATGGCTTCTCTCTTTTCAACAGCACACTACAGCTCTGCTGCTGTTTACCGAAGAAAGTAAAGTAAGTCAGTGATGTCAGATTATGGAAAAGGATTGGGGTCGAATTAAAAGCAGCAGTCCTCATGCACAAAGCAGCACGACGTGGCCAGTTTCCAGAATTTTTTTCCCTCCTCATTGACTCGGTGATAGTTTGTTTTCAGACGTGTTAGTGGGTTTGTGCCACTGTTTATATGTCTAAACCATGAACTTCAGGTTGGACGTGATGCTTTAGCAGCTTTTGACAGGGATAGGCTGAGATCTCCCAAACAGCTATGAATCTTAAGTTAGAAGGAAACGTCTTTAGCTCTTTTCAGCCATTGGTTTTTAATCAAAATTACCTTGTAATTGGTGTGTTTGATGAGATTAGTTTGAATAAAATCAACCCCCATTCCCATCCTTAACAGGATTAAGTAGAATGAAAAGCAGCTTGGGAAAAGGGTTCATTCAGTCCAGGCATGAGATATGGATTGAAAATGCTATTTTAAATAAAAAAAAAGTAAATGAACAAAAAAAAGTAGACTTGTTGGGAATGCAAATCACCCTCAATCCTATTTTATGCTAATAAAAGAATAGCAAAACATTTCAATGTATTCCTGTCTTGTTATAGGCAGGCTAAGAGCTTCTAAATCCCTACCATTTACCAAATTAAACTAATTTAAAGTGCTTCCAAAAGGCACATCTGTAGGCTGACGTGGGTCCAAGTCTTTGAGAGTGGGCTTTCGCTAGGCATTCTACGTCCCATTGATCCTTGAATAGTCATGCCTGTCAGGCAGCCATATCAACCATTATCATTCTAATTTTACTGCCTTTCTTGGTCCCTAATCTAATTTGCAATGATGCCTGAGCATTTCGCGAGGCCACAGCACTTTCTTCAGAATTTCAACAAGGGCATTAAAGCCCCTCAATTTACATTAATGAAGTGCACATTTAATTAAGGGGGAAAAGAGGGGGAATGGAGGGTTCTAAAAGATCAGCAGTGACTTGAGGATGATCGGGTGTACAGGGTGCAAGATTTTCTTGCCACCAGAAGGGCATTCTGCTTTCGGGTCTGCTTGCTGAGCCACTGTTGAGCTTTTAGCAAATGACAATCATTGTCGAATCGTTGTTGTTGCATTCTGAGAAATTCAGATGATTTTTGTATAATGCAGTTGATAAGGGTTGGCTGTTTGTTAGGTTATATAGCATCTATTCTATAATTACTAGTATTGTTAATTCTATTACTTTAAAAAAAAATAATCTTTCTTTATCTTTATTCATTAAGTATTATTAGGGCCTAACAATATGGCTGTTTCTGCAGATAAAAAAAATATATAGCCCTATACCCTACCCTATTGTTCAAAAGTTTGGGGTCCATATTGGGTCCATATTGGGCCAATTTTTTTAAAGATGTCTTTTATACCTTTATACCAAGGCTGCATTTATTTAATAAAATATGCAGTAAAACAGTTCAAACATTTGAATATATCTTATAATGTAATTCATCATGCATCATTCATCAATTTTCAGTCACACGATCATTTTGTGATCAACAAAAAACATTCAACATGAAAAACATTTGTGTTTTAGTAGTAAATATTTTTGTGGAAACCATGATTTTATTTTTCTGTATTCTTTGAGTACAAAGATTAAAAGAGCTGCTCAGCATATGAAAAATCTTCTGTAAAATGATGAAAGTCTTAAGTATCGGTTTATATCAGTTTAATGCATTCTTGATAGAAAATAAATTTAGTTCATGCGTGTTATCAATAAATGTAAATGTAGTTATATTTCATATAACTACATTTACATAAGTCGTATGACTCCAAATTCTCAAGTTGGCCACAGATCACTAACCATACTTATTTCTGTTTCCTGTACATCATAATAGTTACGTTTTCAAATAATGTTTCTATTTATTGACAGATACTATTGTAAGCCTTTTTCTTCTTCATAACAGTCACATAGGTCTACACAGTACACATTCAACACACAGAGTGACGTAACAAAACAAAATTGCTTTCGTTATCATCTAGAAAAGCTGTCTACTTTGCAAGTGGTGTGACATCTAGGGGTGTAGTTGTTGCATGCAAACATGTCTGCTGCAAAATATGCCATTTTGAAGCGCATATTTTAAGGAATCGCTGAAGCAGCAACATCAACATTTTTGCATAATTCTTCTGTATATTGTCTCGGAAGGGATACTACATAATGCAACGATGACTTTTTGTTTATCATCAATGCGCTAAGAAAAGCATTTATTAAGAAAAGTAATTCCTCTCCCCTCGGATCGTTCTCTTCCATCAGCACAGATACGTCCGAACCGGGTCTCCTCTCTTTTCACCGGCTCTGTGTTAGGAGGTTTTGCAGGAATAGGGGAGGTTGGCCAACAGTGGTGACCCAGGCCTCTCAGAAAGGGGAAGGCCAGACTCAGTTTGGGTGGCACAGACAAAACATGTTTTCAGAGAGAGTCTCGGTCTCTGTGGAGGGACAGCGAGAGGGGGCGGAGTGGGTCCCAGTGAAACAATCTCGCTACTTTAATGTGAAAAGGCAAAGTTATAAATTCATCTATTTGCTCTCTCCTGACCCTGCCTTTCACTCAATCCCCTGCTGGGATGGCTGAGTCAGACACAATGCATTAGCCTGTCACAATATTGAGAAAAATTGAAACCAGGAAGAAAGACCACCAGATGCTTTATTGTCTTTGCAGTTTCCACATAATTAGCTGGGAAGAAAAGTCACTGGTCTGGTTTCAGTGCTCTGAATGAACTTGAGGACGGCTACACAGCCCCGCTGTGTGATGCATTCTACCCGGCCTCAGCGACAGAGCGGCTTTCCCTTCCCTTCCCTTCTTTTTCCCTTCCTCTCCTCCTCCCGTTTCTTCAGGGCTCTCCCTCCCCTCAACACGGCAGCGCAAAGTTTAACTGTGCGTGACAGATGGCCGTGAAATTGGTTAACACACAGCACACCAGGCTGTCTTAAGACAATTCAGCTGCCCCACACTGACAAGCGGTGTAGCTGAACAGATTAGGAGAATCAATCCGTTAACACCTCGTGGCATTAAGTTGGGCTCGCTGCTCTAAAAACGCTCCTCAGGCAGTTTGTAAAAGTGCGTCATTTGTCATTATTTAAAATCCAATGTGGGCTACAATCAAAGAGGCATTAGACCGGCTTGATGATGCATAAGTGCCTTTTGATATGCCATAGAAAAGTCACTTCATTTTCGGCGCGTGCAGAATATAGTGAAACTCTAAATTTGAATGGGTTAATAGTTAATTATGCGTCGTTCGGTTAAATGACCGGTTATGGGTGAAGTAGCTTAGTAGTTAAAAATCTGAGGTTGTCAATTTAAATCTTGCATTTCTTTGTGTATGAGACCAAAATAATTCATTTATGTAATTTCCATTAATGTGCTGTGTTTAAAACGATGCTGTTGATTGACCGATATTAGAGTTTTTCTTTGTGTGCACACACATGGTATCATTCGATATTCAAGATAGAATTATGCATGCTGTTAATCTTTAAAAACATCAATTTAATTTGCATTGTTAAATTTTTTAACAAATGTTAAAATGAATATCCATTTTCATATTGTTCATTGTAATGCTGTGATGCCTAAACTGTTTTATTTTAGTTTAAATCTAATCAAAGCGGTATACAGCATATTTATCAGCTATTTATTGTTAATGGGCCAGAACATTAAAATAGTGTCAACAAAATACAGACTTCAGTTCCAGTTGAGTACTGAACATTTTAAAATGTTACCAGACCTGCATTTCCCGCTAGCATTTTGTGCATGTGAACACAATAGCCAATCAGAGGTCTTTAAGAATCTGTTCAACAGCCTTTAAAAATGTTAGCAGGAAATTTGTATAGAATTTTACTATTGTTGCATAAATTGCAAAAAACAACAAAAAAGACCAAACAAATTTGCTCGCTTTTTGATATTCATTTTCCTCCAGCCGTTTGAAATTTGTTTACTCCTTTTGCTCATCCATGCATATTTTTTCTACACTTTTGGAATGCAAAGGAGAAATACAAAACGATATTTGCTCGCTCAATCTTTGATGTACATTTTCAATGTGTTTTTTCCTCTGATCGCTTGCAGTTCGTTTGAAATTAGACTCTTGTTTCGCTTAAAAGCTTCACCACCCCTTGGACCCTCACAAAAGCACAGAGCTGGGAGGCAAAGGAAGTGAAGAGAAAAAGGCCACCTTCAGTCTATGTGTGCATGAATCGTAGAGATCCATTAAATCTATTTCGCCAGCTTTCCTTGGTACTCCATGCATAAGCACCCAGCCTAAATTTCCCCATAGTGACTCAGTGAAAGGGAGCAGGGATGAATAGCACACTTTATTGGAGCATGCCATGAGTGGTCAAACAGCAGTGGCGGGCCCATTCTTCGCCCCTTCAGCCCATTATTAAAAAGGGCTTTACGGAGGCTTGTAAAAGTGTTCTCTCCTCAGGGGGCCTGCATAATAAAAATCGAAGTCAAATTAAAGCCCCGTGGAGCAAAGAACTGTGGGTGGGCTTCCTCCAAGAAGCTGTGGTGATGTCCCATTCCCACCACTTGTGGCACGACCCCAGTCAGGCCACTTTTATGTGGCTGACAGCTTCATGAAGGACAAGAACACAGGCTCGTACATGGCATGAAATCGCCACAAAAGCCGAGTGAACGGATGAACAATTCCCAAGCAGGATGTGATCACAGAATAACTGCGGCGCGAAAAACATATGTCATCTATACCTGCAAGGGACGCATTTAGGACTCTCTTACGAGGCGGTGCGAAAGAGAGCGATGCAGAAGGAGAATACTGAATGAGTTGCTGGCCAGAGGAGGAGCCAATCTGTCGGAGGGGTAGGGGGTGAAGTTTTTAAACAGGGTGCAAATGCCTGGTTTTGAGGCAAAGTCAATGAATAAATCAGGGCTCGGTAACAGTACTGGCATAATGGGTTGCGGAGGTTTTGAATATGTTAAAAAGCCTTTTCACAGGAGAATGTAGGACTGGTCCTTTGCAGCTGTAACACTTTACGGACAATGACCACTCAACAGATGGGAGTCATGGGGAAAAAAGAGCTCAGTGTTCCTTAGCTAAGGAGAATTCCGCCCCCAAATCCCCTCAACCATCCCACCGATTTGGCTGTCTGCCCCCGCAGGTGTCCCGTGGCACAATAAAAATGGAGTAAAACGAGTAAGTTGGTTTTGTTGCTAGCAAAGGCATTTTTTAAATGATAACAATAAAATTGGGCTGCATGATGTATCTGTATCCAATCAGTTTTTTTAATTTTCAGTACAGGTTTATACAGAATTGTTAATTGTGCACGGAAGTGTTCGTGATATATTTTTCTTTTTAAAATAGAATTTATTCAGTTAATTAAATTCAATACACTTTGTTTTCCCCAATGGAGAAATTTGTCTTGGACAAATGCACATACACTGATCAAACATTATATTACATATTAAAAAACCCACATAAATATATCAAACCACAAGAAAATCCATAACCAACAAAGGGCTACATGTAAAATTACATGTTTTAAAGTATAATTAAAGTAGGTACAAAAGATTTCTTAAAATGGTTGTATCTGCATATGGGCAGCCTATATCATCTAACAGAAAGCAGCAACTCATACTCAATATAAATATGTGAGGGGTTGGATAATATCTTAATATCTTCCTTAAGAACCGACTGCTCAAGATGATTCCAAGATTCCAAGCTATTGTTTTATTTTATTATTATAAATTGTTTTTGTTGTTTTTTCTTCTGAATATTTTCACATAAGAATGTAAATAATTTCAGTCTTGAATTTTAATAGCATTTACCAGTTTAGCAATTAGCAACATTAATTTCTGAAAATAATTAGCGTAACTGATATTATTGTTTACAACGTTAATATCATAGCCTGTATATTCCGAAAAACATTAATGCTGATTTGAGGGCAAAGGATTTTTTTAATATAATTTATTTAGGTAATTAATTGCTTGGGGGAATTTAGCTTGTTAGTTAAAACTGCTGTAAATTGTGTAATTTGGGCGTAAATCACATAGTGTGTGGCACTTTAAGTGATTTGGGACAGAGCGATTCCTTTAGAATTGAACCTGTTCACTTCCTGCCTATTGAGATTCCTCAAGTGCTTTTCTGGCTTGTGAGACGGTAGGACTTTGTGCCGTCCATTCATTCAGAAATGACTTTTTCATCTGTGTAATCTCTCACCATGGAATTATCTTTCGGATATGCATAAGACGTGTGAAATCTGTGGTGTTGATGCCACGTAAAGGCTGATCTCAGGTGTTGAGACTTAGAGAGGCTTAGATTGGAGTAATTTAGTTATTGCTCTTTCTGAGCTAGATTTAATTTCTCACAAGTGTTCCCTCGCTCTCCTGAATCCATATTTGCTTTTAAATGCTATTTGCCTCCAGAATATTAATGGGAACTGGAATATTAATGTTTATTTTCGGCTTCCAAATCAAAAAGCCTTATGTTTTTCACTTTTATAACTGAGGACCTTATAATTTGCAGTCTAATAATCATAACTAATGGATTAAGAACTTGGTCCATCAAGTACAATTTATGCATCCATCTTGAGCGCATTCCTGCTCTCTTTATAAACTGATGAACCCAATCTATCAAGCCGCCATTCCTCTGTAATTATAGACGCAGATCTAGATCTATAGATCCGTGATTTCTTCATAAAAATGGTAAATAACATTTACCGCCAGTTAAACCTAGTCTGCCTCCCTCCGTTATGAAATGTGAGATCTTAAAAGCTGTCGTTAAACAATATTCATCTTTTTCATGCTCCTCAAGGACAGGAGAAATTTTGTCTCTGTCTCAGAGCTTAAATAAATGGATATTTAACAGAGAAAAAGCTATTGGGTAAACAAGTTAGCGTAATAAAACCACACCACAGGGTTTTTCATGCATATCGTTTTTTTTGGAAAGGCTGTTATGTGTTTTAGACATTGTGCATCTATTCAGGTTATTAAACATAATTTTTATTGGGTTGATTTTCTTGTATGTTAATGATAGGGTTCATTTAGACAACTTATCCCTTCCTTTTCCCTGGGGAGTAACAGTGGAAATGTACTTTTTTGTAGCAAAAACTTAACATTGTAATTCATTAATAAGTAGTTAGTTAAATAATAGGATACGCTGTGTGATTCCAGCACACTGTATGTGACTTTAGATCTTTTGTCTCTACTGATATCTACCAAATTTGCATTTATAAGGCTGTGGAGGACGTTCAAGTTAATCACTTTGCATTTGGCCAGGTGGCTTTCTGCCTTAATCACACCGAAATAGGTAATGATATTTTCCTCCCCACTCAAATAAGGGAGCCGCTGCCCAAGGTTGAAATTAGGGTCCTTGTTCTTAGAGGACAAATCTAGTTCGCTCTTTCTACTGTGTGTGATTGTCTTTGGTCTAAATTATTTTTAACCAAATTAGTATGCATGTATACTTGGATGATATGAGAGCTTTTTTTTTTTCGAATCCTCTTAAACGCAACTTCATTACAGCGAAACTCTCTGTAATGAGATGCAAAATGGTTGACAGCGTTATAGGGTTGGTTATTATATGCATTAAACGTGGCTTTTTGATTGCAGTGGTAAATTGGATTAAGGGATCTGGGGTCCTAAACAATGCGTGAAAGTAAATGGCTTAAGCATATGCAACTCTACCGCATGGTTTGCATGCTTCTGGGCAAGGAGAACTGAAAGACAATTAAAACCCTGTTATGTGAGGAGGACACTTACAGTGGAAAACATATAATATTACAGATGGCATGATGTCACATTTAAAGCATATAGAGGTTCGTGTTGTATGTATCGCATAAGTTACTGGTGTTTGTAATATTAAATGTCTAGCAGTGTTGGTATGCACCTAAGGGGGCACCAGTCCCATTTCCACAGAAAAACTAAACTTCACGAATTATAAATGTTTTTTTAATTTTAAGATGAGCTGTATTTTAGAGAGTGTTTTTTGAAAGAAGACATACACGGCATGCTTTATTGTGTTTTATATGTCTAAATTATTGGGAGATACTTTTGCTTTCATATGTTTAAATCTTTCAGAATCTATATATAGTTGTATCCATTTTTTATATTTTACATTTTGTATTGTACTAAAATATGAGTAATTTTAAAAATTCCTATTAATTCCCTTATAGATTTTGAAAGGAATTCTAAAGTGACTCATATGTGAACTATATTGAAAACAGATTTCTGTTTTATTTACACATACTCTAGTTGCATCTTTTAAGTTAAAATGTATATTTATATATCAAAAATGTAAAAAACTATATATATATATCATGCATATATTTTTTTTTTTTTTTTTTATGCTGCCTTAAAATCCATTTTTCATTGCATGTTTAATTAATGAAAAGGGAATTATACAGTATTTAATGTCTCCCTAAGCCTTACCTACCAAACCTGAGCTATTAAAAACAGCTCCTCTTTTAAATCCTTATCCCTTGCCCTCCTCCAATTTGGCTGAGATATAGTTATTATCCAATCTCCACACACTTGATTAAAGAGCAGGCCTGCATGACTGTCACCCTACCCGACGTGACATCTCCCTTCCGGCCACCGTCTGACTCGCGGCCCCTCTCCCGCCCGTGCGCCGTTCGGATCATGTGACGGGGATTATTAATGGCCGCCGTCTCTCTGCCACTTGACACAGTGCTCCAGCTGTCAGTGGGCTCGTGGGCCGTATGATTCTGGCGCTGGTGCGGTGCCAGTCCTGGGTCTGACCCATCCGTCACTGTCAGCGGCAGTTGGGTGATGAATGGACCGGGGAGGCACGGCAAGAAGGATCCATACTCACCCACGTCTCGCTTGCTCCTCTCTAAGACGTCCTCATGCCAGCTGAGGCCTGCATGGCCTTGCTCTTCCTAACCCAACCTTGATTACTTAAACCAGCTGGTTGTCTTTCACGGGTTAGGGTTTATCCTCGCTGCACATTAATTGTCACTTCTTTGCTATGAGTTGTTTTTTTTTTTTGACAATGTCATTTTGTTGATGCAATGTCTTTATTCTCTTCGGTTTTTATTAATAATGTGCTTTTTCGGTGAGAAACCTGATGCAGAAGGATCTAAATATGCCCTGAATTTGACCACTTAACTTTCCCTAACTGTCTGTGATCCATATTTACTTTCCTTTCACGAAGGACCCCTGCGATTGTAATTGTATTAGTAATTATTCATTTAACCCGGTTATAAGGAGCTAACTGCTCCCTCAGTGACAGCTTTCGTTGCTAAAAGGCAATTCATTTCTGAGAAGAAATCTAATTAGAGGCAAATGCTTAGAAGAGAAATCCTTTCTGGTGATAATCTTATTTGCCAGCATTAACATCCCAGCTGTGGCTGATGTTTGCCCATTATGTGAAAATGTTTGTACTCGCTTTTGTAGTAATAGGAAGTGCACACACACTTCTCTCAAGCGCTTGATTGCATCACCTGCTAGTCATTCACCCTTAAACATCTGTTCATTCTTTGTTTTTCCAGGCTCGGGACAGGTTTGGTTGCTAGAGTATCTTATTCTTATTTATGGAATGATGTTCGGTTTTGTTAATGAATCTCTTATAACGCTAACAAATAATCTATTTTTGCAACCAGCATTCGTGATTAAATGACTGAGTTTGATTGCTTAAATTATTGAATGAATTTTGGAATATGGCTGTCCACTGCTTTGGGTGTGTGTTTATGGTGTGTGTGTGTGTTTGTTCACTACTGTGTGTGTGCACTTGGATGGGTTAAATGCAGAGCACAAATGGGTCACCATACTTGGCCACATGTCACTTCACTCACTTCAAATGCGTCAAGTACTTTTTTTTTTATATAGTGCAAGCGGTGTTCTCCAAGACCATTTCCGAACGGTTATTTCTATTTAGTCAATCGATTAGTGTGTTACACAAATATAGTTATCCGTTTCTTAACCTAATATTCCTTAACAGAACAGAAATAACCATTAATGTAACCATTAAAAAAAATACAGTTATCACATTTATTCTCATTTGTTTACAAAATCCAGCTCATTCGCCGGTAGATTTCAAGCAGAAGGCTGTTCGTGAATTTTTACCTGCGAGTTTTTGCATTTAAAAACAAAGTGATATTTTGATAAAATTAGAAATATATTAGGCTACATTATTACTCTCTGACGTAGTATTTTTTTTCTCACGAACCCAGTGTACACACTTTACTCATAAATCTCAGGCTTGAAAAAGCATCTGTGGCACATGTGTACAGTATCCATGTGATTAGCTCAGTGACACAGATACGCTCTTCACACACTAGTAACAGCTTTTAAATGGAAGTCATCCATAAGAAACCAGGGGCCATTGGGGAGGGCCAGCAGAGGACTCTGATTAATTCAAATGTGTCCGGCGTGGCGGTGCAGATTGGAAAGTTCCCCAGCGTGCCGAAGGGGGCCGGGCCAATGTGGTCATCCGGAACGGCCGGCACAGCCTTCCCAGGACCCCCCGTTTCCTCTCCATCACTGTCAATAATGCAAACTACGGCCCCTTACATCATTTAATTTACTATTTCAATGATTACATACCTCATTGCCTTGCCATTGTTTCGCTGATTGATTTAATTAAGTTTGGATTAATCACGGCAGGTGATATTTAATGTTTCGGAAGAGTGTGGAGAGTGAGGGGCCCGGGATGGAAAAAAATCACTCTATGACACTTCACTGAACAGGAGGTCACGAGAAGATTAATACGCCGTATGGGCAGGGGTTAAAAAATAAATTTCACTCATGTTCTGGCTCTTTGGTTTTCTCTGCTCTCTTCATTTTTCCCCATCTTGTGCCACTGGCCTCCCCACCCCATTCTTTACCTTTTGTTGATTAGTTCTCGCAGGATGTGAAGCGACGGTACGTGGAGGTCAGATGAATTATGACGGCAGCCTTTCAAAGGTGACCCAAAGCACTGATCTTGTGATCTACATGTGAAGCGCTTTTCTCTCCGATCAGCCTCCTGATGCCTGTCTGCTGCTTCTGTCTTGATGCCTGTATGATGCATGTCTGCATCACACGGGACGGGTCAGATAATGTGATAATGTGAGATCATTCCTGCATTTGACATGTGACAGTACAGAATGTATGTTGAGATGGCGGTGGAAGAGCTGCTCTGTAGAATGGCATCAAATCCACATGACGAGTGCAGAACTGAACATCTAGATGTTAACGCATCTTGTTTATATCCTAATTCCTTAGCAAATTTGTTCCTCCGTGTTTCATTTACAAAGCTGTGGGATTTCGAAATATCACCTATGGTGGTTTGCTTGTTATATCAAACAATAGCAGTTTTTGGACTGACCACAGACAGAAGGATAGTTTAGGGCCTTCACATCTTATTTAAAAAAGTGTGTGTAGCCATCCAAGCTTTTTTTCTCTTTAAAGCTGATTGCTATTATTCACTCTTAAAATGTAATGGTTCTTTTTTGGCATCTGCTGTATGGTTTCTGAAAAATGTGTAATATAAATGCACTCTTAAAAAAGGTTTTATATTGGCATGGAACCGTTCCGCAAAGGTTCTTTATGGTGGATGGGGTTTCTTTAGATGATTAAAATGTTCTTCACCCAAGGAAAAAGTGGTTATTTTGAGGAACTGTTCACTGAAACTATTCTCCACAAGTTATGACTGATGAATACGTCTTCGTAAGCTGCAGCTCTCTCATGAAATCTCAAACATAAGTGCTTGTCCATGTGCCTATCTGTTGTTTGTTGTTGTCGCTGTTCCATCTCTTTTTGTTTTTCTACTGTAAAACATGGGCCAGTGATGCAACTTTGTGGAACAACTGATTTGTGCAAAACTAAATCAGTACACCTGCGAGACATGCGTTCACTGTACGATATGAAAATAATAAAATGAAATGTACAGAGTAATTATTTAATGTCACGCTTTTGTATAATTACCAATGCCTATCAACATACTATATATCAAATTAAATAAATAAAATGTAATTTAATGTAGGCTACTCTTGGGGCCCTCTGGTGCCCATGAATTTATTTAAAAGTTGTTATTTTTCCATACAAAAACTATTCTGGTAGCTTCGTAGAAAGTTACAATCGAACCACTGATGGCAGATGGACTATTCTTACAATGTCTTTCATACTTTTCTGGTCCTTGAGAGTGTTCATTACTTGGCAGTCAATGTGGGGTGGGGTCAATGTTAGTTTTGGGATTGAGTAAACCTTTAAGCTTTGTCTGTAAAACCCGGGGTAAGGGTTTTGTTTGAACCTTTAATATATATTTCCTACTACACATTTTACTTTGTACTTTGAGTGTACTGCTTTAATAACAGTCTTTTTTTGGCACATAAAAGTATATAAAATGACAAAGGTGAACATTCGGTACAATGCCTGACCCAATATTTTTGTGTTTGTGTTTTAATGTTTGTTTTTTTGCACCTGCTAAATGCATAAAAATACAAATATATATAAAACACATCTGGCTTTGATAGCCAATGCATTCTTCCATTGGCACTGAATGATACAATGTTTAGAAAAATCCAGTTCCGATGCCTGTGCAATGCCACGCTGATGTTAACACAGCACCTGTTACCACAGATCGAGGGCAAGCCTATCCAGCGCAGAACAATGGGAGGAGTAGCACAATCAGGGCCAGAGGTAAATTAAAAGGTTTGCAATGATCCTTTGATGAGACCACATGGCACAGCTAAATGGAGCAGTCTCTCCCTTATCAGGGCCCAAATCAGCCTCTTCATGAGGCACAGCGGCCCCGAGCGCACGCCGGACGTCAGACAATGGCTCTTGAGGTGTAGCTGAGGGAATCCCCCGACTCGTGCCACATATGTCCCCAGCTGCGTTGCCCTCTCATCAAGAAAGTCATCTTTGGCGTGCCGCTCATTGTGGCTTTACAAGGGAAAGCTTTGAATGTAATTATTTGTCCAGGGTTCTGATATCATTAACATTGTAATAGGGCATCTGTCAGTGTTATACCCTGCTGCTCTAGTTAAACTTGAGCCTTGTGCTTTTCTATCTATGTGCGATTCAGTCCATTAATTAACCTGCGGTCTCGGTCGACCCCGAATTCCCTTTACGCATCACGACACGCGGCGCGTGTGACACGCCCGCCACTCATTAACTCCTAATTTAACCGTTATAATTTTCATCCTCCCTTGTTTACCGCAAACATGGTTCGGTGAAAGCAATATTGCGCTAATATTTATCGAAAGAGTCTAATGAGCCGTGCAAATTATGTGTGTAATTTACGTTGCAGCAGCTACCTGTCATTTTTATGAGGATTTTGATTTAAAACGTTTCTGCAGCGATACCGTTTCCCGTTATGGATGTATTAGTACAACAGCTGCATTTGTAAAAATGAGAATGGGAGGACGGTACACAAACAAACCGTCGCAGTGGGAATATACGATTGGTCGGGATTGTTGTTGACAGGGTTTCATGACTGACGAGGGCTGCGTTTGACGTTCGTTGTTCAGCGGTGAAATATGGTTTTTCAGTTGATTATATGTCCATATAAATAATAGGTGAGGCCAGAATGATCATTAAATCATTACTAGGGTCCAAAATGTTCATTAAATCATTCCTAGGGTCTTTGTTTGTGTCCAGATGAACACACTTCTATGGGCCATCTGTTACTTGCGTCCTATCTATTTTCTCCTCAGACTGCTAAAACTGCTGAACCATGCACGGCTTGGCCCCGTCTCCTCATCACCATAGAGTCATTACAGATTTAATGTTCTCCAGACCATGCTGCACTGTTAATAGTTTACTAAACGTACAGTTGTGATTGCTGCAAGATGTGCCGTATTGTCTTCGGGGTAAATAGATTCAAAGAAACAATTCAGTAGTAACTGTAATGGAAAGGATCGTTCCATTAAATTGATAAGCAGTTTTTCAATGTTTTTAGTGTTTATAAATTGCATTGCTATTAAAAATGGCATTAATATGTTTTAATATGTTGACATTTGTAACATTTTGTACCATGTTGGTGGTGGAGGTATTGTAAGTCCTTGTGCTTGGGTTTTGCAACTACAAGCTTTAAAAATCAATAAATTAAATAATAAATTTGTAGTTTACTTATTGACAAAAGTAAAATATTAGTATAAAAATATAAAAAAAAATTCAATTATTATTATTAATATTGCCTTAATGACATAATCCTGGCAAGAAAGGTCATATTTTTGTAGTACTTTCCTCTTCCATATTTATTATTATTAATGCTAACTAGATATATAGATAAAGATATTGCATAATAAACCTGTATTAACTTGTATATTAGGTTAGCATCAGCTATTTATTGTTGAAGTTTCAGAGATATGCGTATTTGAGGAACATAAAGGCATTCATTTTGTAGAAATGCCCCTCCATTTTTGAGAAAAACATGTGTAGTTGTATTTAACAAAAAGTTTCCAGTGTCAGTGGGATTAGAGACAGATAAAGGCCGAGAAGAGATGTCAGTGACCTGAGAAATGTGCCTACAGGCAAGATAAAGGTCAAAAGCAAAAGTTAAAAAAAAAATAAAATTTTTTTCATTGCATCCCAAACAGAGAGACTGGAAACAATTTTTTTCCTGAGTTTAATCTCAAAATAATGATTATGCACCTGTGTGTGAATAACTTTGAATGTGGATTAGAGGAGGAGGATACATTTCAGTATTCATTTAGACCAGGGGCAAGCGGCGGCGCTCCACGGCTCCAAGACAGCAGAAAACAGAGCATTTACGCAACACAGCCTGAGAGATTAGAATATATGTGTGCATTTATATTGCCTCCTTTGGTGTCTCCTAAATTATTCATATCATCCAGATCAATTCAGTCAAAATGTGTTCTGTGACGGAGGTTGTGCATCTAACAGGGGTTTTTCCTCTACCTTCATTTCACTGTAATACAGATCTCTCCGATCATCGGCGGACGACGCCAGAGCTGTTTGTAAATGACCTGCGGGTGTGTTGACATCGAGATGTGGATATACTGCATACGTCTTTGTTTTGCAAACGCGACAGGTGACGGTTGTTGAGTAGAGAAGGACCCTAAGAGGTTTCGATAACGTTTGATAGACATGAATGAGAGCAGTCAGGCAGAGGGCTTATTCTTGTCTAATGGGGTGAATCATTTAAATGGGGTGTAACGTGAGGTGACGGCAATTTTAACACATGAGTTAGATAAATTTAATGTTTCAACATACAGTGTTGGGCGATATGTTCCTAACGTTAGCGTGTGAGATTGCGATACACAATATTATCGCGATAACTTATTTATCTGATTATTTACTTAGATTTATAACTTGCAATATTCAAAGATCAAAAATTTCATTATTGTGTCATTTATTAACTACACGTATATTTTTTGTCAAGTACCATACGAATACTTTTAATATGGCTTAATTTGTATTTAACATAGCTAAAAATGTAAGACTATCGCAAGTTTATGCACTTTATGATATGGTATATAATGAATGAATCTATAATAATTACATTGCACAAAGCTTACGATGAGTGAATTTGTGAGAGAGCTGATTTTAGTCAGCGAACAACAAAAATCTGGTGATTAAGTAGCTGTTTCCATCCAAAGATTCAAATTAAACTTATGAGCAAAACTGGAATAGTATCTCATGAAACATTTGGAAATAAAACACTGTTTCCATCTAATTAGTCAAAGAGAACAAAAACTTCACTTATTGGTGAACTGTAGCACCAAATATCAATAAGAATATAATAAAAAATTAGCCTACTTGTGCTTCAGAGCGAGCTGATGAAACACAATAAATGTGGTCAGTGCTTTTGAAGGTGAATGCTGCTGTTTAGGAACGCTCATTGGAAATTACTCATAAGATAATTGTTATATAGAAATACTCAGACGACAGACTTTGCTCATCCATTTGAAAATGACCATAACAACATATAGTTGATGTGTGAATGAGATTGTTCAAGTCTCATAGCACAGTCACATGATTTTTTCGATGCATATAGAGGAATTTATTCAGTGAATGTATTTCAATCGTAGGATATGCACATTTTTCAAATCGGATAAAAAGTTTATCCTAGTCAAATGTGCGCATATGTTTTATGTGCATCTTGACATTTTCATCCAGCATTTTTTTTATGTGCATAAAAATAGGTGGATGGAAACATAGCTACTGATGGAAAAATAAATATGATGGATCAAATAAGCCCTAATATTAGAATAATAATAATAGCCTTATAATAATAGTAGTAGTAGTAGTAGTAGTAGTAGTAATAATAGTCTTAATATTGTCAAGGCATCAGCCACAGGCAATATTTCAATTTTACTATTGTCTGTTGGCACAACCATTACACTATGTAATTTTAATAGACGTTGAAGTGCAAAAAACTGTTTTATACTATAAATGTTTGTTAGACGATTAGACTGTGCTGGTAATTTATTGCGCCTGACGTATCATTCTCTGTCTCTATGTGGTGGAATTGACTTTAAAGGCAAAGATAGAGCACATAAATCCCAGGCAGTGTGCCATCGTTCCTTATCTTCATTACCGCATAAATATAGCTGTTGACATTCGCCGGTAGATCAAGATGTTTCTGTTGGGGAATAAACTCTGTTACTGACACCTTGATTTTTAACATGTGAGCAAATAACTGGGAACTATGAATTTCTGAAGAGGAAATAGATTAGATCATTACGGTGTTAACGGGTGGGAGGCAAATGCGTTTTCCGACTTGCCGGTTCGGCTTCCCGTGCGCGTCATTCACGTCATCCAGCCCTGTGCCCCAGAGCTTAATAGATCTCTGTGAATCTACTCCTGGTGTCAGAGTGGGCTTCTGTCATCTGTTTTTCGTCCTCTTCGTCCCGGGCTGAATTTATCTCCCTATGGACTGAGCCGCCCCTCCCTGCCGAACAAGTGTCCTGCAGATCTCCAGCAACGTCTGCAGTCTTCATTACTCCTGACCCCAGTTTGGTCATCAGTCACTTAGTAAAACAAGCCCAGAATTGGTCCTGACTGTGCTCCTTGGGCTCTGTGTGTGATGTGCTTCAGATCCAATTATCTGGCCCGTGAGCATGACAGACACCTGAAGGGAGAAACTCAGCGTGTCAGTCTCACCTGTCCACGGACTGAGTCGCCCTGTCTCTGTTTCTTTCTTTCACTCCTGAGGGACCAAAAGCCTTTTCCCACACAATTACAGGTGTCATTTTGTCCTTAAAAGTAGCTTGAAATGGATTCAATTGTAGTCGGTAGTAACGTTGACATTTAAAGACTAAAAGTGAGAAATTACTTAAATCTTTTTTCCCCTCCTATAGGGCCTACTTAGGACAGGGGCTGCACTGTATAAAAAAGGTATTTTATTTTAGATTTTCAATTAGCTTTCATTTGTATTTTATTATTTATAACTTATTTACTTAAATTTAGGATAAATTGGTCAACCGTTTATGCTGTGTTTTTAAGTATAATTCGGTATGTTTAAATTTAATCATAATAGTAGATCCAATTGATTTATTAATACTTTATTATATACATTTACCCAAATTTAGGGTACATTGTCGTATCAACTTTTAACACATTTTAAGTTATTACTTATAATTCACAATTGTTAAGCTTAATAGCAATGATTTTTACATTTAGACAATTATTCAAATGTTATTTTAATTTATGATTCATTTTATTTATTAATTTACTCAACAGATAATTTAAAAGCTTTCACGTTATTGCTTGAATTATATTTCAGCATGTTTAAATGTAATCATAAAAATATTTTTTTAATGTAGATCAAATTTATTTATTTTTATTATTTATTATATTTATTCAGCTTTTAATTAGAATTCAACTCGTGGATCCAAGTATCCAAACGTTACTGTAATTATTTTTGTATTTATTTACTCAAATTGTAGGCTAATTTGTTGAGTCGTGTTGAATTAGTTTGAATAGTTTTTAGGTTATTCTGTACATTTAATAAACATAATTTTAAGTTTAACCATTTTACATGTATCCAAGTTCAATAGATATGCATTTTAAAGTTTAGTTTACTGTAAATATTGTGTGTTTCTAATGTAAAAATGACCACTGAAGATGGTTGAGCAACCATGGTCACTACTAAGTTTGATAGATGGTCACCTCTGCTTTTTTTTTTTTATTCTTAACCAGCTTCATCAACATATTTTTACAATAAATGTTTGACTCTTAGTTCATTAAGGCATTTAGTCAACCTGAGACAATTGCCCTTTAAGATTTTTTTGTCCTGTCCTGAGAAAGGATTTTATCTCTCTCCATCCAGACGATAAGACCTCTCAGTGATGAATCCACAATTATCGATGGTTTCATATAAGCAGTGAACTTCTCCAATCGCCCTACATGGTAATTGTAACAGAAGTCATATGCATAAAATTAATTATACCGAACCATAAGGGCCATAAATCAGTTCACTATCAATTCTGGGAAAAATGTTTCACGCACACATTCTTTTACATAGTTCAAGGTAAAAGAGGGAGGATTTTACCCTCTATCAAATGATCTTTAGCAGTGTCCAATTAATCTGTCTGTCCATCCTTTAAAGCTGAATTATTTTTTCCAGTGTTAAAGTACTTTCTTCTATTAGCCATTTAGTTGACTATAACATCTAAGCTGTTTATTAAAACTATTTAATCAGTAATCAAGCAAAAATAGACAATAACTACAGTAATAACCAGCGTATGTAAACGTGTTTGTGGGAAAAAAAAAAAAAAAAAAAAAAATATATATATATATATATATATATATATATATATATATATATATATATATATATATATATATATATATATATAAATCTATTGGAATCTCTGGGCCTCTGGGTTCTAAGGGGATTTGGGAAGTCATCCAAGTGTTTTAAAGAAGAGCGAACGACAAAGAAGAGAGCAACAACCTCACAATAACTAGTGCACACTTCCAGCTCATTCATTTTCCATTTAATTTTTATTTGATGTATTTATTTTAATGAGACTTTGCAATACAGTTCATTTCAGGTGCTAGCTGTCTGCAAGTCCAATTACTGGAAAGTCATTTATTCTGTCAGACTAAAAGGAATCTAATTGCCTAAACTGAATGCCTAATGAGCACTTAGGCAATTAATTCCCCAGCTGCTGAAATCTGTATATTGTAACCTAATTGAGTCATTTCACTTTAGCACTTCCTTTTACAAATGATATCAAAGAGTGTAATATCACATTGAGAGGCAGTAGATCATATTTTGTCTAGTTTTATGAGACTCACGCAGGTTTTGTCTTAGGATAAAAATGCATGAATAAACGTGCTAATTAAATGTAAAAAAAAATTTCAGCTGTCACCAAATATTTTTTTGATATAAATGTTTAGTGATATTTATCAGTGTCAATAATGCATCTTCATAATAGACACATTATGATGTTGCTTTACCACAATTGCATACTCTTTCCATCTCAGCCAAAACTAACACGTCATATTACAATAATATTAGTTTAAGTAGTAAGAGGGGCTATTCCTTATCAAGTAACACAAACTGAAGAGTTTATAATCATGAGTGTTTGGTATTTTAATGAGGTGTCAGATTGTTGAGTCATTTGTTGTATTTCATTGGCTCCTCTGCTAAACAGCTCGGATCTCTGTTTTGATAAGATGATAGAGGAACCCCAAGACCATGGGAGTTTCCATTGAGACAAGAAAATGAGTTTGAACTTTGTGGTGCAACAATAAGAAATATGCAAAAAGTGGTATATATATATATATATATATATATATATATATATATATATATATATATATATATATATATATATATATATATATATATATATATATATATATATATATGTAATTTATTTCTTTGATGCGAAAGATGATTTTCTTAGCAGCTGTTAATCCAGGTCTTTTAAAATTATCATTATTTGCAAAAAAAAAAAAAAAAAGTTAAATTTGCAACTTTGCATGTAAACACGGCTAATGGAATTCTTTACTTTGACTTTACAGCAGCAAGGCAGTGTTAAATTGATTTTTAAAGTATTTTAAAAAAGAAAACGACTACAAACATTTGATGCATGCTACTAACTTTTTATTGAATTTTTTTGGGAAAAAAACTTAACTGAATAAATACCTCAAGAACATTTCTTGTTACAAACACTGAGCCTCCATGAACAACAATGGAAATGTTTTTCTTCCTTCCGTTCAAGATTTTTGTCTTGGTTCTTTTTACATGGTAATTTTTATAGGGCCACTTTAGCAAAATGCCCTGCCAACATCCCTCTGCAAACAGCAAAGCCCTCTCAAGACATTTAAAGCTGGATAAACTCCCCTAAAGGCTTTAATTATCTTAATGCAGCAATTTCACAGATTATTTAAAATGCTGTCATTTACTTTAGCTTTTCACGAGGGGGTGGGGTCCGGGGGTCAATAAAACAACGACCGACAGAGGCTCATATCGGAGATACGTGATGACACAACTCTCGTGTTAAACTCTATGGATCAGCTGTATCGCTTTGTGGGCATCTAAGGGACCTCTTCCCGGTGAGGAAAGTAATTGATTTCAATTCAAATGGGTTTCCTATGAGGATTTATACGCTGGATGGTTTTATGAGGGTTGCAAAGGAAAAGTGAATAATGGGCTCTTTTATTGTTGCATTTAACATGTGTGTTAAAGCCACGATTAATCAAATGTGGCAGCCATGTAATTTAGCATTTAATTTTGTCACATGCTGTGCAGGTTGTGTCGTTGTGAGGCTAGAGCGAACTATTTGTTGAAACCATAAGAAGGACAAAAAAACAATAGAATTTGGTTTAACTTAGCTGCCCATTTTGGAATTCTTCTGAAAATATACAGAATTATATTTTTCCTCTTGATGTATTATAATCCTCATAATAGCCTGTTTTACATGACCCCTCAACTAATACATAAACATAAATAAGGCTAAGATATATTTTATGGTGCAGTCCACACCTTGACGGTATGAATTTTTATGGGCATTGCTGGCAGTAATCCAAGGGTTTTTGGTCATTCAGACCTGTCATGTATGTACATATGAAAATATATATATATATATATATATACGCAGATGTGCACATAATTGTACATGTCTTCATCTTATACAGTGTAAATGTTTGAAGAGTTCAGATGCAAAAGCCTCTAAAAGCCATCTTGGAATATGTTCATCAAGTACTTTCACTTCAAATGTGCTAAATGCCAGCCTCAAGCCACTAAGTACCAGTACTTACATAGAAACCTATATAAAGTACTTTTTGTATCTGAACTCTTCATTTGCTGCATCATGTTTGCTTATATTTATTTCATTTTAGTTTTACATGATTGAAAAATTCTGAAGAGATAATTTTACGCCTTACTCTGATTTGAAGGTTAGAAGTGACATTTCCAAAAAAATTAAAGGCAAATTTCATTATGTATTTAAAAATATTTTATGCAGATTTTTTTTCTGAATAATTATTTGTCATTAAAATACTAATGTGTATGTGTATTTGTGTGTGTGTGTGTGTATATATATATATGTATGTATATACAAATCCCAAAACCTGACCCTTAAAAACTTCCTTACCAGAAATTAAAAAGCAGCAATTTAGGAGTTTATTGAGGCAAAAGTAATATTTAATGGTGTGTTAATATGTTAATAGTGAAAATTGGACCTTAAAATAAAATATTAGTCACAAATATTATTTTTTTTTCAATACGCAGGGCTGTATAATGCTCTGAAAAGCAAAAATGACTGTTTTAAAGAATTTCTTAACATTGTAAGCCATGAATTAAATGATGTAAGATCAAATAAACCACCTTTTCAACCAAAATGTACCTCAAACGTTTGCCTCCTCCATGTACAAGTTGGCGCTGTGAGCTCTAAAAATATGATATCCTACGAACCGAAAGCCAAGCACAGGGCATTATACCACACAATTGAACCCATTATAGCACTCCGAGTTACAAATTATCATTGCTCTCTTCTCAGCTGAAATCATTTACAAGCCAATGGCCAGGCAGCACACTCAATCCACAGCGCAGCATTCCTGACTGTGAAAGCTCAGGGACGTCACCCAGGAGAATAAAGAGAGCGAGAGAGAACACTGACCACTGAGTGAGCCGAATGACCAAAGGCTTACAGGAAATTATACGACTGCAATGAGAAGACGCAACAATTCGTCCCCATTTTGTGTGGCAGACAGAGAGAAAAAAAGAGATGGTGGATCTCTTCAAATGTCTGCACTGTAAGGCTAATTTACTTAATGAATGCTTCCCTCTCTTTTGTCTCTGAGTCAACCCCCTCTATGTGCTCTCCCCGCACAAGGAGGACCACCCAAGAGGGCTTTAGAGGCAGGTACAGTGTCATTGTCTGGGGTTCAGAAGTTCACACTATCTGGGAGCTGCTTGACTGGACTCTAGGACCATCATTGTTGTCTAGCTTAGAATAATAAGAGAGGCACTTGTGACCCACTATCAGAAGTATTAACATATTCCATTAAGTCAGCTCATCCTTCCTCTAGTTGAATAAAAATTGACTTCTGAACCTTTGCCAGAGTTTGGCGAGAGGTGTTTTATTTGGACAACCCTTACGGTCAAAAGCCGTAGCGTGAGGTTTTTGAAGCGGGGCTTTCAGGGCTTTTTTTTTTTTTAATATAAAACTCAGCTCATTTTCAGTCTGAAGGGAGATGGAGTATATTAAGACTTAATTTAATTTAATTTAATTTAATTTAATTTAATGTATTCTCTTCTGTGCAGAAACGATGTAAGCTTTTAAAATAGTAAATAGGTTGAAAATGTACAATTTAATTATATTTAATACATTTTAATTTAATTGTAATCATTGTCTATATATATATATATATATATATATATATATATATATATATATATATATATATATAAATGTATGTGCATGTTTAAATCCTGAAATATCAGATTTCAATTTAATTATAATTATTATTGTATTTATTTGATTGATTTATTTGACCATTATTTTCATAACGCTGTTTTACTTATTATCATGCATATTACTAGAATATTAGCCATTTATTAGTTAGATAATTAAGCACATAATAGTGCCTTATTCTACATCCCTAATCTTACTCAATAACTAAAGTTAACAACTATCTTACTAACTATTAATAAGCAGCAAATTAGGAATTTATTGAGGGAAAAGTCATAGTTAATAGTTAACAAGTGTTACCTATGCTAAAGTGTTATTTATTTTTATTTTTATTTATATTATTACTATTAATTTTATTATTAATATTAAAACAATCAAGAATAGGGAATATAATGCTTTCTTTAATTTTTTTTACATAATTTCTTTACATAACCAAAAAAAGCTGAAACTGATTCTTTATTTTTTTTTTTTTTTTTGTATGTAATAATTTTTGCCATTATTTTTATTATTGATAAGAATAAATGCTAGATGAGAAATTCATAAAATAGATCATGGAAAATATCAGACTGACGTTTCAGTTTGTTTTATTTAATTGTATTTTTTTAAACAAGAAATTAAAAACATTAATTAAATAATGTTTCATTTTTTTCCTTCTTTGCATTTAACAGCCTGTAGGGAAAGGAGAGCTGGTATACACCTTATTCATAAAAATTATTTTGGTCAAATTATGGTTTGCCCGAGTGGACCTCCACATGATCCCGCTCTGGCTCTTGTTAAAGCCACTGTTTAGATGCTATAATTTCATGACTGGTTAACATTCATTACCGCAGGATTTCTTTTTCATTGATGGGTGAAGAGGAGGGGAGGGCAGAGGGGCGGAAAGAAAAAGGCCAGTTTAATGTGTCCCATTCATTACACTGTCTTAATTCAGCCAAAGAAATAACATACAATATCTATGCCACCAGACAACCCAGACTTCATTTAAAGGCCGTATCGATAGACCTGCTGCTCTCCGCTTTCTCCATAAGCTTGAGCGAAGCTTGCATTTGGGTTGCTTTGCGAGCTTTTATGCCCGTGCGTTTTAATTTTATTATAAAATCAGAGCTGTGTCTGTGTGAGTGGGTGTGGAGGGGGCTCGGGACATCTGCTCTTCCTTTGGCGTGGTAGCGAACACAAAGGCCATCAAAGTGACAGAGGTTAAGTCAACCCATGGCATGGCAGCTGCTCACCCTCCCCATACATATCACCCTCTTGCCCATTCATAACTCCCCTTCCTTAGAAACTCCCTCCACGTCCGTCGCCCTGATGGATTGTCCCTAATATCATTAGCCTAAACATTCAACTAATTATACCAAGTCTCATTTTCGGTCAGACACTTAAAATCTTATAAGTCACCTTGCGCTTTAATTAATTTATTAAATTTTCCGAAACAGGATTTACATACAGTGCCGGTGCGGCTGATGAGCGTAAGGCAGAAGAGGAAAATCAATTAAGACTTAAACTGTTTGCCATTTATTTAACCGAGGGAGGGGGGTACGAGCGCTGCATGCATGCGACTTAAATCAATTGCATGGGGCTTTTCAAAGAGGAGGGTAAAAAGAATTTAAATGGAGGTTAATAGGCCTCCGCAAAATGTGTGTGCAGCACAACTGTCTGCAAATTCAGGTTGTTTAACCAAGAGCGCCAAATGTGGCTTATGTGCTTTTCAGAGTAAAATATGCAGTGTAATATGTATTCCAAAACACACATTTGGTACTGATTTAAAATAATAGACTAGCAGGGTGTCTTTTGACAGATTGCGTGATCATCTATTACATAAGCACGGTCATGGTCAATTATTAATAATGATAGTAGTAAAAAAACATGCAAAAACTGATCAGTAACATTTTTTACATCATGTATTATTATTATCATCATTATAGGTTAGAATTAATTATCAAATATCTTAATGAAGTAAGCTTTACACTATTGCAATGTAAAAAGCAGCACATAGTATATTTAAATGCTGCAATGTATATATTTGTATTTATTTTATTTTAGCATTTAAAAAAAAATGCTTTTTATGTGTTTGAAATCTAATGTTGGTTTTGGGTTCGAGCGGTTACGTTTTCACTGGGCTGATGTCATTGAGCCAACGTGTTTATTTTTGGTCAGTCAATAAATAACATTTGAGATAATTTGCTATAGTGGTTTTATAATGGCGTTCTGAATTTCACATCTGAAAGCTGTGCATTTATCTTGACATTGTGCCAAATTACAGAATATGGACCCAGTACAAGTCTCAGCTGGTGCCTTTCAGTTCCTTACACTGCCATCTATAGTTTACAGAGGGAAGTACAAGTCGTTTTATTTATTGTTTTTCCTGACATGATGATTTTACACTTTGTCTGTATGTCAGGATGTGTACAGACTGAATGCATTTTAAACATATTTGTTACTTAGAAATACACAGTTGCAAAAAAAGTCACTTTAATTGATTCAAATCCTAAAAATGTTTGCAATTTTAGTAGGTTAGTAGTTTGCAATTACTTTATATAAAAATAAAGTGTCTTAAAATATTTAGTTTAATACATAATTATATATATATTATCTATAAAAATAACACTGGGTTGTTGTTATTATTATATATTAACTTATATTAATTAGTAAATGAATAGGCCATTATAGCAGATAACCTTTGTCCATATATTTCTTATATAAGAGAAAACTAAATGAGTTTTTTTCTTCTTGACTGGTAAATCTGTGTATGTCAGATGTTGTCACTGAACCTCTTCGGTTGTGTGCTTTTCATTTTAAAATGTCATAAGTTTATGCCATGTGACAGCAGACTAAATTGCATGATTTAAGGTTTGATCCATGTAAATCAATTGAGCCCGTGAGGGCAGGTCAGGCTATTAGCCAGTGTTGTCTTTGAAAGTAAATTCCTTACAGAGCAGTTCAGACTGTTTCTTTGGAGAGCTGAGTCACTCAAGGAATTAACATATTGACTGTTGCATGACATTTTCATGTTATGCATGCAGTCGTGAGAGACAAAGACTAACTCTAGCAGAACTCTAGTAAAGGATCTAGAATGCTGGGACTGTGGGGACGATGATGATGATGATGATGACGATTATTATTATTATTATGTTTTACTATGTTTGGATGATTGTTTTCTGCTAATACAAGATTGAAAAATAAATATTAATGTATTATTATCAACAACCTAATAAAAATGTATTCATTATGAATAATAAATATTAATGATAATACATTTATGTATCGCAAGTTTACATAAACACATTTGATTTTGTCCTAATAATAATAATAATAATGACTTTATTTATTTATTCATCTGTCAAATTGTTTAATAGTTTGTGCTCATTTAAATTTTATTTAGAAGTTCTACTTAGTTATAAAATCTGCACTTGCATCAGACATTAAATAACAAGTGAGCAATTTCCTCCTCTTCAGGTCGGGCATTTAAAGAAAAATGTTCTGCTCTAAAGCACACCTTTGCCTTCACATCTGACAAGAGACGATCAGCTGTGTAATCTTAGCCAGCAGTCCTATCACACACACCGCAGAGAAAATCATACATTTGTTCTGTCTGTCTGTCTGGTTTCAGTCACATATGTGGAGCAGAACTTGGTAATAAAAAGTGGGGAAGGCTCAATTAGGGCTTCGGGCAATAAACACAGACGCCCCCTGTGAGGTTCAGTTCTGAGGGAGACGGGATTGTCATACTGGGTATTCAAATAGACTTCCCAAGCCCCTCCATTTGAAAACTGACTTTGATGTAAATTTGTGGACGGATGTTCATCACTTGAGCATCGTCTAAAGCAAACAACAGAGGACATTTTCATCTCTGAGCAAACATCGCAGAGCCTTTTATGTCCTCAAAGAGGGCAGTTAATTTATCAGCCAACGTCAAAAGCGGGTCATTTTTTGAATCCCAAGACGCACGTGACAAAAAAAGGAATTGTAAATACATTCAAACGCAAGCATAACAATGTAAGCAAGATATCTGCGTGCCCCGGAGAGAACTGCGTAGCCGTCCAAAAATAGCACTGGACAATAACCGTCCACTTGCCAGCAATCTGTTCATTTTGTGCATTTGTTTATTATGTATTCGGGACGAAATGTGCCATGTTGATTATTGTGGAAGTGCGACGAGCGTCTACGAGCGTGTTTACTCAGCGTGGCCATTGAAGATCGTGGACTTTGATGAGGATTTCTCAGGGGGGGTGTACTTCTCCGGGAATCATAAAAACACTCAATGGGAACACTTTCAAACGGAGGTCAGGCCTGCAATAATATTTTCCCTGTGCGATGATGGTTCTTTTCTGCACGGAGCGGCCATCTGCGAGATGTGAATCCAAAGCTGAGTAAACTTTTTCATGGAGGAGGCTGGAAAAAAACAAAAGTCATAACAAAAGGGCACGATCTCCGTCAGAGTGTGTGTTTGAGTGTGTTTGTGTGTGTGTGTGTTTGAGAGAGAGCTCTGGCTACGGACAAGACCCTCTTGACGGTGCTGCGGCAGTGACATGGCATTGCTTATCTGTAGAGGCTCATCCAGGGGCTTAGATCACGGTTAGGCCCGGGCATTTGTTCTGCCGCCACCTCTTTCTCCCCCTTCTCCGTGTCCTTTCTCATTATTTGCGCTCCTTGACTTTCTAGCCTTCGGTGGGATGAATCCCTATGTGGAGCTTAGCGCATCCCAGGAGGTGAACTGCTCCAGGAGGGGACACGTGAGACACGCATCAGAGTGACAAGACGAACACGCGCTCTAACCGGCCCCTTGAGATGGAGCACCTCTGTCATCAGCAGGGACGGCTTTGAGTTAAATGCAATTATGGATGCAATTAGTGGCATGATCATTATGTCATACAACACCTTGGAGGAATGTCACACACTCATTTTTGGTTGTGTGGAATCCCATCAGTTCACATATACTGGACTCATGTGTGTCTAATATGCCTTAAAAGTGAAGTGTGTGATTTTTATTTTACATTTTTCTTAAGAATTCTAATAGGCTGATATAACAGAAATGGCAGTGTGCTGATATCGCACTATATCCAATAATAGCAATACTGGATCAACCACTTTGGAGCAGGGCTGTATGTTTATGAGACCAATGGTGAATAGGTAGGTGTGTTTTCTGCTCAATGCTGCAAATTAGTGTGTATTAGCATATTATTTTAGTGTATTATCTTAATTATGAACATATTGTTTTATAATGCAAACGGTATTTCTGTTTAAAGCTCGTTTTTATTATTCTCGTTATTTTATAGCGGCTAATGAACCGGAAGTGTCATCCATAGGCTTACTTCTGAGTTTAGGAATAAGGTGGATATTGGCACCATAGGCTTGCCACACTTCTGTTCACAACTAATTTTATATCATGTAAAATGGTTAATTTTAGTAAGTCAAAAGTTAACAGGGACATTTGGAAGCCCGTTATATGAAGTACATGATTTCCAGATAGAAGGTCTTCATGTTATTTAATCATGAAAGTAAAGTATGCAGTTTAATCTGACTGCACTCTGGGAAGTCTACAGTGCTTGGATTTGTTATCTGATGATATACAAGATTTGTCAGTAAAATGTTTCCTCTATTTTTACATTTTTGTTTCCTCTATTTTTACATTTATTGTACATTTAGGTAAAATCTGAAAAAAATTGATGGCAATTCTGTCAAAACAAATCCTGTTTATGTGGATCAGCAAAAAAAGATTTTTTTTTTGCATGGCAGGCCAGTAGCTGGGTATATCACTTCATAATGAAATTCACACATTCCTTCAGACTGACCACATAATGTTCTTGCACATGACATCACTGTCTTGTAATTTTAGTTTACATGGGAAAGTTAATGGTATCGCTTTCAAAAGATGCACTTTAAAACTCATTTTCAAAAGTTTGCACTTAAATGTTCCGCAAATCGCCTTTGTGATGTAAATGAACAGCCCAGCTGTATAAAAAGATTTCCACTCGATCTTTAAAAGCAAATACAATTTATTAATATCAGCAAATTTTCAGCTCAAAATCAGCTCAAAAATTTTTCGTAATGTTGTGATTTTTTTTTTTTTAATTGACTTGTTATATTTACATTTTTTACAATACTTCATCAGCAGTATAATATTTATACCTAGGTCAAAATATCCATGCAATTCCAATTTAAAGTCCATGGAACTCAACATATCTGCTTTTGCACATAATAACTACTAAAGTATGTCGTGTGCAAAACCAACCATGAACCTCCATTGGTATGAATCTCCCATAACAGAGGCCTAAATGGCTTAAGGGAGGAATTTTCTCCAGAGAAATGTGATTTTTCCAGAGCAGTCCACTGAGATGGAAGATGTGGGTGGATGGCTGGCCAGCAGTATGACTGTTTGATGTGGGAGGTCTTAACTTCACCCCGCTGGGTCGGACCCCGAGACTTCTCATTAACCGTGTCATCAAAGGCCCCCGGCCCAAGTAATCATAACATTAGCGTTGACATTACCACACAGCTACAAGCTTCTTTTGAGCGCTCTACAAACATGCCTGCGCCGGCTGAGTCATTCCTCCGCAGCGAGGGAGCTAAAGCCGAAGCAAACTACGTTAGCCTGTACTCTACACGCTTCATCGAGAATACAAACACTTACATGACTGCAGACAAGCACATAGTGCAGTTTTCTGCAAGCGCTAAGGTAGAAGACTACCTCTCTTTGCACTGCCCTTAATTAAAGCAACAGTCATTGCGAAAAGGCCCTCGGAGGAATCAGCTGTCAGGACTGTTCGGACAGCTCTGCGTTCCTCACCTACACTGTTCCCCATCCATTACTCGTTTCTCCCCTCCACCTCCTCGGAGTCCCATCACATATGCTCCCATCTCCCGTCCAGAGGTCGATGGGGTTCTTGTGTTCGTTCTTGCTTTTAAGCCATCAGACACCCCCATGGGGCGCATGAGGAAGATATATCTCTGTCACCGTCCCTGGAAGGACGTGAGTGCACCCATCAGTTCGGCACAAACCATGTCCCTCCATCTCTTTTGGGGAACTATCGAGGTAGAGAAACCAATTAGAGAGTGTATTTGCCATTAAAGGACACATCTGTGACAAACCCGGCCACAGGGTCGCAGGTTTATTATGTCATCACCCCGTGCGGCGGCCATTATTATAAATAAGTGTCAGTGTCTGGAGGTCAGGGATGGAAATGGGATCTAGTTTTTGTCTGATTATGCCGATGGCCCTCTAAGTGCTTCATTACGATCGTTCCTCTTAGATTCATATTTAATTCCAACCTGGAGTTTATCCGTTTAATGGGAAGCATTAAATGTGACCTGCAAAGATCACAGAGAGAGGGAGAGAACAAGAAAAGGTTACGGCTAACCCGACTCACGCTGCTTGGAAAGTCTTTACACATGTTTTCTTCGGTCCCGAAGACGTCGACTGAGTTTGATTTGAAAGACAAACCCTTGCTCTCAACAGGCTCGTCATTGTTCCCTTTGAAGCGACTCCCGCGTGCAACTATCAAACGACTTTTTAAAAGGTAATTAAACAGCAGGTCTCCTCCACCGAGGGGCCGATGAGTTTCACTTCATTAGCATCACTGTGTATATTAACTCTTTGTGCTGCACAATTATGGAATTATGGACTGCCATATATGAAAGTCTCTAGCTGCTCTGTGCAGGAAATGAACATTTGAGGGGGAAAATGGTAATGACCTCGATTATTTGTTGTTCATAGCTTGATTAATGATTTTTCTTTTAAATGCAACAATAAACTCGTTGAGCCACTGAAAATAAGTACATGTGTTTGATATTAAAATAACACCTTTGGAGCAGTACAGAGAAATTATTGTGAAAACAATTTTCATGTTAATGCAAATGATGCATGCCGGTCATTGCAGTCGTGGGTGGTTTAATCTGAAAGAGCATACAGTGAACCCTAAAAAGTATTTTGGACACTAAACCCACAGTTAAATATTTATACACCAAGGTTTAGAAGTTTGGGATTGGGAAGATTTTTTATTTTTTAAGAAGCTTTTTATGCTGATTAAGCTTGCATTTATTTGATCAAAAGTCATATTATGAAGTTTTTTTTTTTTTTTATAAAATAATTTTTATTTAGTTTTATTTTTCTTTTCAAGATGCTTAGATTAAGTTTAATCTGAAAACACAGCAGTTAATAAACACTTAACTATAACTATCTACTATAGTATATTGACCAATTTTCACTATTAGTTGTTTATTAGCACGCCTATTATTAACATATTGACTGTTTACCCTAAAATAATGTGTGGACGATACATTTAATAACTCCTTGTTGACTAAATTTATTAATTTTCTGCAAAAAAAAAAAATCCTTTTGAACTGTAATATATTCAATGTACGTATATAATAATAGTTAAATGTTATATTAAAAGTTATACTATACTGTACAAATAGAAATGATTGCAATTGAAATAACTCCAAAGTATATTTGAATGCCTATTTCAGTGCATGTCTCGTATGTGTTTTATGCCATGCCCTGTATTAGTATGTAGCATGTGTCCGGGAGAGTGTATAGGCTGGCTGACCCCAGTGCCGATCTACATACAGCTTAGAAAGCAAAGCAGCTTCCTCCATCAGCATGCAGTGACAGCCTCCTCTGTTTAATGCACTCCCTCAGTTTATAAATGCCCAAAGTGTGATAAACATTTCTGCCGGGCTGATGCCCAGGTCAGGTGCTCAAAGGTGTAGGTGGTTTAGCCTCTCTAGATAACCATTGCAAAGAAATGTCCAGCCATTCGATTTTAGATACTTGTACAGTTGTACCAGTCTACACTACAATTTCCATTTTGCTAGTAATGCTAGACTTCCTATAGCTACTGGCAACCATTTCCCAGTGTCCAAAACCTGCTGAAATAAGAATACGCTGAAAGCCCATGAAATGAGATGAGGAAATTGTGAGAAGAGTGATGCATTATGGGAAATCTACATTGTAAAGGTCTTGACAGTTGACAGATGAGCTTTCATTTGAGAAAAACCAACCACGGAGGCCAAGACGTCAGCTCCCTGGAAACTAAAGGACAGTCTACAGATGTCTTCATAGCAACTATGATGGTTCACTTGTTGATTACTTTCGAATTCGGCTTGATTGATGTTTCTAATGAATCTTTATTAATTAAATATGCCTATGTCAGTCTCCCATGCTATATTGTAGTGGATTTGGGGCGTGCTGTAGTGCAGAACATCTAGATGACTAAATGAATGTAAGTTTTTATGCAAGTTTAAAAAGAGAAAATAAAGATGAGTGGATGACAGTGATGTTATACAAGCTGGATAAACACGAGGCAACTTAATTTCCTCGTTGGAATTTCATCAGACAGCTGAAGTATTCATTTATCGTCTTATTCTGACTCTGGTGTGATAATATGGTGAGATACAGAGAGTTTAAATGTTCTGAGTATTTGCTTTTAATATAAAGTCTGTTTTTTTATGACCGTAGGTGCTGTAGGATTAATAGAGTTGTGTATGTCTAGCTTTCAAAGCCTGTAGTACTGAGGAGGATCTTGGATCAGCCAAAGCAAAGAGACAATCTCATTAATATATGATTAATAGTAGCTGGCAAGGTGATTAATTAGTGTTTGTGACAGTAAACGTTTACCAGGCCTTTATGTTTTCCCTCGGAATGTCAATTTGTCTCTTCTAAACGTGTTTCCCCTCCCAGCAACTCTTGTGAAAGAGCACACAACTTTGCATATTCTAGTCTTGTCCCATTTCATTCTTCCCCTGCCCAGAACAGGAGCCCGGGAATTAAACGCCTCAAACATGATTGATTACTTTTCTTTTTTATTTGCAAGCTGAAAATCCAAAGTAGTTGTTTTCTTTCTTTTTTTGTTGCTTTTTTTCTTCAGTCCACCTCTTGTTTTTCTTTCTCTCTCGTCGGTTGTACTTGTTCGTCCTGGTCTTTTTGGGGACCCATGCCGGCTCATTGATACAGGAATGTCTACCGGCTCTCGCTTTTGGGGTAGGATTGATTCGAGTCACTGCAGGAAGAAGTTTGTGTGTTTTTCCCACAGCGGCCCATGTCCTGACTTTGCCCAAGACTCACAAATACACGTGTGTGAGTGTGTGTGTGTGTGTGTGTGTGTGTGTGTGTGTGTGTGTGTGTGTGTGTGAGGGTTTGCTTAGCTATAGTTTAGGGACTCGCTTTGTAGCCAAAAGTGAGTAAAAGACAAAACCTTGCTTTGGGAAATTCAGGGACATGCTCAATTGGAGTCAGTTAGTCCGTAGTTACAGGGCTTCAGATCAAAAGAAAGACTGACAAGAAAAAAAAAAACATCTGACCTCAAACATTTGAATGATAGAAAACGGCAATAAAAGTGTTCTAATTCAGTGCTGCCACTGATGGTGTTTAAGTCGTTTAAGAATATTTTTTGGAAAGAAGAGAAGAAAAGTTAAATGCCATTTTTGGAATATACTATAACACATCTATAATTACACACAATGATATACTAAATAGTACCAAATATACTAATGCAAGTCCCATATCTAAAGTATATGTCAACAATAGTTGCTGGTTAATTTCGAATTGGCACAACTGAAGAATGACTCGTGGTTCAGTGAAGGAATCCATTATGAAGTCAGTATAGGCCTAACTCTTACACTCTCACACCATTAATGTGTCCTGTTCTGGATTTTATAAAATGACCTTTCATGAAGTGTGTATCAGCTCTAAGTCTGAAACCTGAAAGTGCAATGTGTATAAATTTATTGTCTCTCAAAAGAAAGAGTCGACTATGAATCATTGAAACGAGTCATTTTATGTTGACGTCAACGTGAAACATCAGCATATTGCCAGCTCGCTTTTCGGTCTTTTGCCGTTGGTCTGAATGAAATGCAAATCCATTCTTTGACTAGGTGTCGCTTTTGGAACATAAAAATTGCTGGTTTTCTGGTAACGCCTGTAAACAAAGCGCACTGCACTCACGACAAACTCTGATTTTATTATGAAATGGAAATGAAAGCAACCATGCATAGGAGGGGTTTGGAAAAATGAATTGTTGATTTTGGAACTCACCGAGCAAGTAAGGTCAAAATAAAGTCTGGAGCCCTAAGTTATTTTAAAAATAACTCGCAAAATAATATAGTAGGCCTTATACAGCTGCACCTGTAAAAATTTTCTTCACAAGTACAAAATGTATTTTCTGTGCAAATGCCTTAATATAATCTGAAATATTAAAAGCCACGACAAAGTAAGACGCTGGTCATTTTATACCATCACTAATTTGATTTTACGGCATCCTCCACATCAACTGTAGAAAAAGCAGCATAGCCTCAAGCAAGAGACCTACTAAACATTTCATTGGCCTAAAGAGGCCTCAAATCATTATAAAACACACATTTGATTCCAGCACAGTAAACCATTTAATACATTCACTTCAGTGAGCCATTTACCAATGCCATTAAACAGCTCTGTCACTCTGAGATGGCATTCTCTGTTTGGACATATGGCCATGAATAGTTACGGTTTTGCATTGTGACCAAGCACGAGATGGGCTTGCGTTTTGACGCTTCGCCACTTTCTCTGATCCAGCGTTCTTCATAAAATGACTCTGAACTGCAGTTCTCTGTTGAACAATAAAGACAACAGCATAAATTTGTTTGTTTATAGCTGTACATTGCAGATTAAGACTCGCCATTAATTGAGAAAGTGGCATCTGTTCGCTTTATTCTGACAAAGCTAGCAGGTTCCTAAATCTTATTTTGGATTGTGCTTCATTTTTTATTCTGTTCCGCAACTTGACACTGATTCGGAGCATCGCTGTGCATGACTGTCGTTTTGCAGGCCACTTCTCACTCTTTTTGATATCGCATCGTCTTTTCATGTCTTGATGCTCTCAGAGCCTTTATTCCATCGCATGGCAGCGCACGTCAACTATAAGAAAAAGACAAATTCATCAGAATATATGGCTTTTAATGTAAAAGCCAATCATCCTTCCTATCGTTTTTATTGAGTTTGCAGATCGGATTGACGCGGGCTGGGATCAGGGGGCTAAGAGGATGGCCACCAGTACAGGACGTTTGGCTCCTGCCCACTTATACAATAAAAAGCCTTTTCTGGGAAATTGTTCCAAAAACGGCAAGACTTTTCATCGTGGCTGTAGCATGGAGTAACTTTTCCTAGATTATTTTCATTGTTGATAATCTCTTTAACTATAGGGGTGAGTCACTACACCTGAACCTCTTTATCCGGGCTGCGGCAGTGGCGTGGACGTTAATCCCATAATTCTTTGGGAGGGCAGTGCTACTTTCTCCTTCACATGCCTATGTATGTCTCTGCAAATAGAAAGCATGAGAAAAGCAGATTGAGAGTGGCTCCATTTCATTTCAATAACCTGCGTCTCACCCTCTCAGAAGGAAGGATACATCAACATTTCACTGCCGAAAAATGAAAAAGGTACTGGAAATTGCATAAATGGTACTGCATGCATTAATTATTACCGTTTGCAGTCATTTCCTTTTAACCCTTAAACGCTATGATTGATCAGTCTATATTGTTAAATAGCCTTGTGGTTACAGTCAGAAACAGTGTGTTAGGAAACAATTTAATTAGAAATGAACATTTTAAATAATAGTATAACCAACAAATAAATTACATTTTAAATGTAGTGACAGGTCATAGGGAATTTCTGGAAAATTCACCAAGATGCAGATGAGTTTGTTTAATCATTGGAACAGAAATGTCTAAATTTTACATTACATCATTGTAATGGCTCTACTGCAGTAAGTGGGTGCCGCCTAGAATGAGTCCAGTCGGCTGATCAAAGCATCATAATAATCTACAAGTAAAACACACAAATACAGGTAATCAATTACATATTGTATAGTAAAAAGCTGCATGTGTGTAAGTAACAAATCCATTCATTCATTCATTTTTTTTTTTTTTTTTTTTTTTTTTTTTTACACGTTCCTCTGGATAAAATAAAAGTCCATAAGTAACACTACCACTAAGGAAAAGTCCATCCCTTGTTGTACTCCCACATCAGAATCAATTATTAGCTGTTTAGATTCCTGTTCCGATGGCACCCATTTTAAGTCCATTCCAATAAACAAACTTACAAACTTGTTTACATCTTCTATAACCTCAGGGATGAGTACTTTTTAGTAAATTTACCGAGCTGTTCTTTTAAGAAACTTAACTGCTTATTTTTTTCTCCAAAACCCACACGTTAACACACACGAAAAACTTTTGTGATAGATTTCTTTTAAAAATGGAAAGAGAATAGAAGCTGTGTTTTTAATAACATACTTGACATCAGAGCGACGTAACACCAGTGAAAATTAAAGCTCTTCTGCCACTTGCTCACTTTTATTAGGAATCCTAAGATTGCTTTGTTCTCCGGCTGACATCATATTTGAGGCTTGGTTTATTTTTGTGTGGAATAGGGTTGTTCAGAACAGTCCATGCAAATCAAAAGCCTTGATTTATGCACCTTTCTAGTGGCGGCTGGAACATTAAATTTAATTTTGCTGTTGCAGCCGGGTTCCACCTTGCGCAGGCTTGACACGGTGAACTGGGCCCGCCGGAGCACAGGAATTCATTACTTCTTCCACAATATGCGAAAGCCACATTTGAATGAAACATTTGTCTCTTGTCAGAACAGTGTAAGATCTACTCTCTCTATACAGATATATTAAAAATAGGAGGAGGAAGGCCTCGCACTTGACTGTAACAAAGCTAGAAGTCGCATGGCCTTGGCACATTAGAATAAGGCTTGTTGGATGTGGGCTGGGAAACAATCTGTTTCTTGTCGTGATATTCTATTACTGTCTTGGAAAAATAGCACCAAGCAAAGTAATGAGATTTGTTTTCCTCTCCTTGTATAGTTTTGCATTTTAGAGACCTGAAGCGCACTGAAATACAAATATCATTAAATAAATGCAAGGTTTTAAGGTTCAGTAGCTCAGTGTCTTTTATTTAATGATATTTGTATATAATTTGTATTTAACCGAATAACCGGACATCAACTTATCAACTTATTATTAACAATTTGTCATTCATTATTATTATTATTATTATTATTTTTATATTTTTGTTAAAACAATTTGTTAATGTTGCATTGTATAGGAGACAAATGTTTAAACAAAATAATACAATATCAAATGTTAAAGTAATGTCTGTAATTAAAAACAACAAAAAAATTATAAATGTTATTTACTACCAGTATCTCAGTGTCTTTTATTCAATGATATTTATATATATTTTTTATTTAACTAAATTACAACAGTACCTCAATTTGCAACATTTATTTTTTTATTATTATTTTTTTTTTGTTAATGGTGAGTTGTAAGATATAATCAGTTGCACTGTTTAGATATATAAATAATGCAATATTACCAAATGAACTTTTACAATAATTGTTTGAGACATTTTCAGTCTTTTTTGTAGCAGTATAAATTCAGTCCAATAACTTTTCATTGATTATATATTAAATAACAGTGTTAAACAAATAAAAATGATTGATAAAATAATGTATTTATTTATTGTTTTATTAAATATATTTTGTTTAAAATTGTATCTTCGTTTATTCTTTAAAAGTTACTGTATTTTATTGTTATAAGTTATTGTATTTTTTTTTGATTCACTAAATTGAGATTCAAAGAGATGACCCATAAGAATCAATTTTAGATTTGAACTACACAGATTGTGCTGTAAACTACAAATTTTCTAAAAAGAGCCGATAAACAAATAATCTGTTCTTCAAACAGATTATACTGATTGCGCTGCATATGATTTATTTAAAAGAGCCTGCTCATAAGAGTAATTTGTTCAGGAATTGACTCCAATGGAGATATTGGTTCAACAATCAAAATGCAGAGTTTGTGCTGTCTGTTTGGCACTGTATATTCATTAGCAGTGTTGCAGCGCTGCTGAATAGTAATCCAGAAAACTCTGTCAGAGTATATTAGCGTTGTGTCCGTGATCAGTGGAAGAAAAGCACATGTGAGAACCGCTAACAGAACCGAACGCTGTTCTGCACAGCTCTAGATTACATCCGTATGCTGTTGACTGGAAAGCAGCAAGGTTGATTACATGACCAGTGTAGTATGGCAGGGTGCCACCCTTTGATAAAGTGAATCCTTCATGCATGCACAGTGATGGCTGTTGACTTCAAGGGCATGCTGAATATTCCAATTGACTACCCACCCTCCACTAACCCTGACGATTGTTCCATTTGACCCTGTATGGCAACAGAAACCCAGAAAGCCCAGGTAATTCAGATTTAGGCCAAACATATGACTGATGGCGTTCTTAAACAATTGAAGTATGCTTTGTGGCCATTGTAGGCTACTTAAACCCACTTTAAGAGAGCGTTGTTTATACACTTTCTGGATGAAATAAAAATTCATCTTCAATGCAAAAATCCTTAAAATTGACTATTGTAGTTTTGTGGAACATGGAAACGTAGCATAATTGTGTTTTGCACGATTTGCAGTGATCAGCATCGAAACTTCCAAAAGAGCAATATCATCCGCTTTTTGAAAAGGATAATCCTGTTCTTTTTAGAGGTATTGGGGATCATTGCGGCAGGTCTATCTCTCCACTCGCCTGCTGTGGCTTTCCGATGACTCTGATCCCTGGGCCCTTTCAGAGCCAAAGTGTGCAGCCGATGTAAGGATGCAAATGACTTTCCAAGGTCCTTGTGATTGCTCATTAACTTTCAGCAGGCATAAGTCCTTACTTTATTATTGACTGCACAGAATACACAATACACTGACCTCTGCCACACGCAACTAAATCTCTTCCTGCCAATCCATTGCACTGATTTCTGCAATCGACCAGAAAACTGCAGCCAGCAGTTTAGTCACCTTTAGTGTTAACGTGGCTGCCTCCAAGGCCCTTCTGCAAAATCTCGGCCCACTTTTACTTTTTAATCAATTTTATTCCAATTTACAGTGATTCACAAAACTTTTCCTGATCTGACATTTTAGGTTACCTTATAATTACTAAATATTTTACAAGCATTATATCAGATAACAATTTTTTTTCATATCCAGCCATCCTTAAGTCTGCTAATGTTAAAACGTGTTATTAAGTAAACAAAATGTCATGTTCTATTGGGATATGTGATATATGATTTCAAATTCAAAAGTAAATTATATAAATAATTAATCATTTCAATTAATTGTTTGATAGCACTATATATATATATATATATATATATATATATATATATATATGTGTGTGTGTATATATGACCTCTATAATATATATGTCAAACAATTCATCTCATTTAATTATTAAAATTATAAAAGTTATTTTTAAAAGTAAAGTTTGCTTTACATTTTACTTCAAATGTGTGTGTATTGTGTATATTTATGTATACTGTAAGTGCATGTATTTATATATACATTTTATATTTTATAAATATAATAATATTATATATATATATATATATATATATATATATATAATAAACAATAACTTTTATTTTATCATTTGACAGCACTAATATACAGTATATATACATCCACAAACACACATATATTGCACAATATGTATGTATATATATATATATATATATATATATATATATATATATATATATATATATATATATATATATATGTATTTAGCATGCAAACAATGTATAAAATGTAAAAAAGCAAACATTTAATCTCAGTAGATGTTCACCATCTGTTTGCTTTCAGGAGGATTAATGGAAATTGCTGTGATTTTTCCGGATATAATAATGAATGAAAATGAACAAATAAGCCACATTTCTCCACTAATCCTCAATGTTCTTCCACTAGACCAAGAGAGAAAATGTTTTAAATTCTTCTGCTGCTTAGCCAACTCTACCTTCTACCTCAAATATTTACCAAAGCAAGGGAATTTCAGCAAAGCATATAAATCTCCGGCTCGGCTGTGTTCTGATCCCCGCAAGCACTGCGCTTTATGCAGATTAGAAGCGTGTGAATCAACATATTAAAAGCACCTGACATTTGTCCTGATATATTGAATCGTTAGCGCGACAGAATCACTTAAGCTGGATCTACTAACATCAAGTTTCCTCTGGTTATTGACTCTGCACAGCAGCCCTGACAAGTGGAGCTGCAGCAAAGTTCATTAATAATGTGAAATAAATCAATTGTGCAGGAAATAGAGGAATCCCTGTAGCGGGGTCATTTTGTCCCATCTTTTGACCATGTGTATTGGTGCGCTATGACATCTTACCGCTTGCATTAAATATCTCGATGCGCAAAGTATTCATAAAGACATTTATGGGACATGAGTGTGCAGATTACGCTCAGGTCCCTTTCACTTCTGAACCATGTGCACGCCAGGTAAAAATTCTTCAGAATGTCATAAAACTAATAGATTTCTTGGAATATGAATAAAAAGTGAGGGTTATTAACTCAATGGCATTGCCAGGCTTAAAACAAGTCTGTCCAATCCATCACGCAGATCATTCCTGGTTTTTTAACTAAACCCTGAAATGGCCTAAAGTGAGTAAGTTTCGCAGCTGGTACATCGATATAAGATAGATGCTGAGGGTAATATTTTGCGCTCGCTTAGAATTACTGGCATTCAACTGCAGAACTGGTTTTCTCAGGACGGAACACGAACAAAATCTCCTGCAAAATGAAGATGAATACGCGTGCCCTGGTGAGCGCCAAAAGCAGCCAAAACCTCTGTTCATTCATCAGTCATTTTGCAACTGCATCACAGGATAATTACGGTAATGATTGCCGCATAGACCATCAGAATGAACGGTCATGTTATATGAATTGTAGCACCACTCAAATAATCCAGAAATCCAAACAGTGCAGTAAACATTAAAATGCCATATTTACTGCGCTTAGTTGAGATGGATATGATCCTATTATCCTCCATTGCTTAATGCAATATCTAATGACTAATGCCTGAATTGTGATGCTTGACAAAGTCTATTGTGTTTTTTGCTTATACAGTTAGGAAAATCATCCTAATGGACAGAATCAGACCGTTTATCATGAAGACAACGAAATTTTGAGTTCTAACGACAGACAAAGCAAAGCGGTCATATTAAAAATTAGCGCTCTTTCCATATATACTTATTATTTTTTACATTCAGAAGCAAAACGTTGCAGTCGTTCTCTAAATCTCCAAATGCACGCTTGACATCTATTCATCATTTCCAGTTCACATGCCGTTGAATTGATCTTGTGTGTCATATTCTTCTGGATAGTTTTATAGCGCCTTTAAATAGAAAGATCATTTTGAAATCTATTACCGCCTTCCTTTCTGCCTAATTAGTAGGTTTTGTCACAGCAAAAGTGCCACACTCGTTTTTGCAGCTTGTCTGTCTCCCACTTTCATTTCTTCATCATTCTTCACTCCATCGATTCCTTTTCTTCATCAAGTGCCTGCAAGGCAGTGTGAGCTCTCTTGGCAGCAGGCAGCCAGAAGCGGACGGAACTGCAGTGTCAGCTAGTCGAGGCGTCCTTCAGCACTCCCCTGTCACCGAGGAATGAAGGACGAAGCCGCTGACAGAAAAAGAACATGGTGGGGAGAAAGGGAAAGGATCACTTAATTTGTCATTCCCACTTGAAAACAGAGCGAAAACAGTATCTGATACCTCTATGGTCAGTGAATGAGATTAGATTAGGATTTAATCTGTTTTTATAGTCAGCAGAAACTGTTGTGTTGCGTAACATGATTTTAGGTGAATTGGAATTGTTGGATGTTGTTTCTGGTGAAGATATTTCATTTTCGTGTGGAAAGGCATTTGAATGCGAGATACTGATAATATGCTTCTGTTAGTGCAAACAGTTTAGTAGAACATTTCTGCATTTTTATATATATGCCTAAAGTAGGATATGTAAGGGTGGTGTTACTTTAAATAAAATTAAAAAACTGAAAATATAACAACAGAAAACTAATTCAAATACCAATAAAAACAATAATACTATCTCAATTTTACTAAATTGAAGTTTTAAATCAGTAAAGAAAAGGGTAAAGCAAATAAAAATAATAAAAAGTCTTTTTAAAGTCTTAAATAGATTTTTTGTTGTAAATATGCCTCTACAAAACTGTTGCACTGAATGGCATCTTAGTGGGTGTTTTCTATAAATCAGGGGAAAATGTATGCTCCGAAACAAAACTAAATTGCAATTAAACTAAACAGAAATTTTAATTTGTGGAAAACCCAATTTAAAGCATTATTTGCGTATTATTCTTAATGCCTAATGCCTTAGATGTTTTTTTTCAAAGCATTTTATAATGATTTTTGTGATGATGATTATTAGTGATTTCATTGTTCCAGAGGAGGAGGAGGAAATGTATAATGGCTATATATCTTTTGTGAACTGCTGACTCAGCCTTTTCTCGATTCTTGGTCCATTTTGTCTTGATTGACCATGGCTAAACAACATATTTTGCTCCATTTAGATGATTTATTTAATGGCAGAAAACTTACTAACATTGTTTTCATGAGTTTGTCCCCATTTTCTGTGCAGCAATTTAACAAAGAGCAATCCATTGTAGTACAATGGAAAATAATGGACTGTACAATATATATATATATATATATATATATATATATATATATATATATATATATGACAGAGACAGCAACTGACCTAAAATCTTGGTGCCTATCTACTCCAAAGCAGACTTTAAGATGAGTGCTAAAGGAAAGAGACATTTAGGGGTATTCAGATGGACCTCAGTACTCTACTAGCATGCTTTGAGCCGAGAGCTGAATCCACACACAAAGAGCAAAGGAAAATATGTTGATTATATGTTCAGACAACTGTGAATGGAAATCCAGAAAAGACTTTGCAATGAATTCTTCTTAGTTTTATGTTTCATGTAGATGTTCTGCCACTGCATCTGTGCACAATGCAGAAGCATGAATTAACCTGATTATTGCTGCAGGGGCGGCCATTGTGTCTGATTGAATGGTTGCATTTACGGTCAATTTAGCAGCGCTCTTATCAGTGGGCACTGGCCCTGTTTGTAAAGGCCTAATTAGCTGTGAAATACATGACATGTCAATTGTGGTAAAGGAGGACACAGAATAAAGCAGTGATCGTGGCAGATGTCTGCATGCAGGAGATACACTTTGGTGCTGCTGCCGGATGTACCTTCAAAACAAGACTACAGTGTCTAGAGGGTGAAGTCATGTATCGCTAACCTCACCTATGTTATACAGTGACTCCAAAAAAGCATTTGGATACTAAAAGGACATTTGCAAACAATTTATGAATTTTTATGTATTTATTTTTTTGTACATTTTGGTCTTAAATTTGCTTAAAACATGTTTATTTTAATAAAATCCACTATATTTTTACACTCACAAATACAGTATATTGCTTTAGTGCTATAAATGATTAATCTTGATTAGTCTCAACTCAAAATAAAAGTTTTTGTTTATATAATATATGTGTGAGTATTTGTTATTATGAATATATACAAATATGCATGTATATTAAAAATAAAAATATTGATAAATTAAATATAAGACGTAAGAATATAAATGTATATACTTGTAAATATTTTCAATATATTTGTAATATACACGTTATTATACAATAAATATATACATAAATATACACAATACACATACATATATTATATGAACAATAACTTTATTTTGGATGTGATTAATTGTGATTAATTGTTTGACAGCAGTATATTATAAAATACTTTAAACAATCTCTGCCAACAAACACAAAAATGTTAAATTATTAAGATCATTATAAACTGTTTTCTGTCGGAATACATTTTAAAAATATAATTTATTCCTGTGATATATAAAGCTGAATTTTCAGCAGTTATTATTTCAGTCTCTCACATGATCGTTTGTAACATGCTGATGTGATTTTTCAATTATTATTTGTGCTTTATCAATAATAGTGAAGACTCTTCAATGAACAGAATGTTCAAAAGAACAACCTTTATTTGAAACAATTACAATTGCATTATTATTGTGACTTTATTGTTTCCAAGTTGAATAAAAGAAAAATGTAACTATATATATATATATATATATCATATAAAAAAAAAAATAATATATATATATATATATATATATATATATATATATACATATATATATATACATAAAAATCATAGCTATTCCAAATTTGTGATGTTAGTCCGTCACTGTTTGGATGCAGTGAGGTGTCCATGGAGAGAAAATATATGCAGCTCCAGGCTTCCAGCAGTATTCTCTGTTTACTCCGGGCTATAGTGCCACGTAAATGCTATGTGCTCCGGCCCCTAGCATCTGCCTGCCATATAAAACTCCAGGACTTCATCAACCATTTATGTACATAAATGACATAGAAATACAAACATCCAAATTCTCATTCCTTGAACTGCAGCTATTTTTAAGCATTACGACCCATTTCACCAAGGTTTATGTTAGCTAAAGAAATGAATGGTTTTGGGAGCAGTAGGAATAGAGTGGAAATAGCAGAGAATACAGTGAAAAACAATATTTAGTGAATATAAAAAGCAGTGCAGGTTGAATGATACATCGTCATAAATAGTTTTGTAGTAGTTGAAAACAGCACTCATGGAAAGATATGAATTATACAGTGCTGAATCGGGGCATAATTTGGATAGCACAATTTAAAACTGTTGTGTCATAGACTCCACCCTGTGCCCCTGGGCAAATAAAGCATGTGGATAGCTGTATCTCTCTCAGTTTTGGTGGCAAAACAGAAATTTATGAGGGGCATCTGATCCATCTCTCTGACTCGCCCATCTGCCCAGTACAAGTTATTAAGTAATAATTCCACAATTACACAGCTTGCAAATGTGCTGCACAGAACAAGAAATTTTAATAAGTGTTCAAAAACATTTTTTGTCAGCAGCCTCATGTTTTTAAATGGTGTTTTCCATAAAATCAGTTTGATTTGTTTTGACATACATCTTACTGGGAACTAAGTAAAGCTGTACAACATATGTTGAAAAGAACATGATCAATTATTACAATTGGAAATGGGCATAAATTGCTTTACCTTTAAAAATTCTGTAAGAAAATACAGTATAGCTAATAATTATTTACAGATTTTGGTTTATACGAATTTTAGGTTAAAAATGTTTATATAATGTAAAATAATACATATATATGGTTATATATACAAGAAAATACCACACACACACACACACACATATATATAAGCTATCGTAATCTATACACACATACGAACACACATAATAAATATACGCATTACACTCAAAAAGTAATTTTATTTCTATATATATGTGTGTGTGTGTGTGTGTGTAATGATATTGACAGTATTAATATATCGTAGTTTAAATAATCGTGGTATAATCTAAAGTAAAAAGCTGAAACTTTGTTTGCTTTTTTCATTTCCAAGGCTCAACATTCAAATGTACAGTATGAAAATGTTATATTCATTTTAAAGATTTGTTAAAGATCACAATTTAACAGATTAACTTTACACATTAGTTTTACATCCCAGTAGTGGATACAAGTGGATACATAAAAAAATACCCGTATATAATATATATAAACGCATGGCCATAAACGATGACTGATATGAGTGCCATATATTTGACATAATACAGGCATTATATTTTAGAAGTCATATTGAATGAAACCTCCAGTCTTTTGACTATAGTGCTACATTCCTTAGGGACTGAAAATCATTGTTGATTTGCTGCTTTTGAAAGCAGAATCAAAGTGTCTGGAGAGCAAATTATATTTACTCTCATCAAAGAGCACAAGGCAAACATGACTAACTTTGACACTCTGAAGGAAAGAGAAACAGGAGCGG